>NW_020450822.1:501631-508190 GCF_003343035.1 Apteryx rowi | reverse complement strand
ACACATGGAAACCCAAAACCAGGGGTACGGCGCTCCTTTGGCCCTGATAGCCCCATTTGTCGCAGGCGGCTTGGCTCTGTCTTCCAGAGACCCAGCTGCGGCAGGAGCTGCAAGCGGTTCGAGAGCTGCTGGGCCAAGCTGCCTCCCCTTAGCTTGCTCCCGTATCTTTTGAGGGACATGTGGCATTTTAGGCCCTGCCCCTGTCCCTTGCACTGTGGAGCGGCTCACTGGCTCAGTTAAGGACAGGATAGATTGGGCAGCAGTTGGGTTGTGTCCACATGGCAGGAAGGTGGGGGAGAGGAGCATGAGCACCCTCTGTCAGCCTCAGCACCTGCCTGATGGACCCCTTGTTCTGGAGTCGTAGGTGGTTTTTGGCAGGGGCTCTGCGAGCAGGCAGAGCGGAGGGGCCCCTCTTAGTGACTTTGGCTGGGAGCACCTTCCCATGTCATGATCAACCTCATGTAACGTGTGCTCCCTTTCCCCCCCCTTCCTCTCCTCTCTTACTAACACCCACGTGTGTGCCCTCCCCGAATCCCCCTCCTCACGCACTGCTCTGCCCCCCCCTTCCCGCTGCTGAAACCACATACCGCACTTGCACACCCAAACCTCTGCACGCACACGCTCGGCAATCCCTTCGCCCTGGACACGCACTCTTCCATGTGCGATGGGCCCTGCACGCCTGGCCGTGGGTGCCATCTCCTCCCCTCTCCCACCCCTCCGTGCTCTCCTGGCTGTTACCCCTGAAGGTTTGGTTTCAGAACCGAAGAGCCAAGTGGCGGAAGAGGGAGAAGTGCTGGGGCCGGAGCAGCGTGATGGCCGAGTATGGCCTCTACGGGGCTATGGTGAGACACTCCATCCCTTTGCCCGAGTCAATCATCAACTCTGCCAAGAGTGGCCTGGTGGGATCGTGCGCCCCGTGGCTGCTGGGTAAGCTGGAGCATGGCGTGACAGGGGGGACAAGGACAGATGGGGGCAGCCGTGGAGCTAAGCGAGCTAATCACCACCTCTTCTGAATGGCCACACTCACTTTTTCCCAGGTCAGAGCAGGGCCTCGGCCACAAGCTTTAAAGAGGCTGTGAAGTAGCTTGGCTCTTTCACTCGCTCCTTTAAAGAATGGCTGGGCAAAGGGGACCATTTCACCACTATCAAACAAGCCCCTGCATTTGAGCTAGCAATGAGCATGGGAATCGGTGGGTGTCTGGGAAGCGATCACATTGCACACCAAACTGAAGAAAATGTTAATGCTCTATCAGGGCTACTTGATATGCTCAAACATGGCCTTGCACTGAGGTGGCAGGGGGAAATCCAGGCTGGGATGGGCCCTTTGCAGCACCCCTCTCCCTGCAAGTCTTTCCTGCTGCCTGGGAGCGAATGGTACAGACCAATTCTGCTGCAAACCATCCTCTTGGACTGCAGAGAGCAGGCAGCAGGCATGTGGGCTGGGGAAGAGCGGGAGTTAGTGTGAGTTTTCCTCTGGATATGACTGTAGGAAGCAGTAGGAGGGCAGAGCAGAGCGATTCCCTCGGCTGGGAGATGATGCTGAGTAGTCCCTGGCAGACGTAAGCAACCAGAGCCCTCTGCTTTATTCTTTCTCCTCGGCAAGGCATGCACAAGAAGTCCATGGAGGTGAGCAGGAAGGCAGAGAGCCAAGAGAAGTCGGCAGATGGCTGGCGAGAGGAGCAGACCGAGGAGGACTACAAAGGGAAGCAGGCCAGTTCGCAGAGGAGCTCTGATAAACTTGGCCCTGTGAACGTTTCGGAGGACATGGTCATTGACCTCTCCAGGACAGCCAAGCATGAGAAGAGGAGCATGCTGAGGCAGTGCATCAATGGGGACTCCCCTGTGGAGCAGGAGGACAGGGACCACTGAACTCGGACTGGCCCTGGGAGCCCAGGCCTTGCAGCTCCCTGTGAAGATAAGAATATTTATTGATATATATTTTTTTCCTCAAATAATTGAACTTTTATCTGAATTCAGGGCATTCTAAAACTGAACCCCCCTCCGTCCCCTCACTTCTCAGCTGTTCACTCCTCAGCAGAGCAAAGATGAAGCCAGGGTGGAGGGCGGGAGAGGCGTCCAAACATGGCCAAAAGCAGTGTGAAAACAATACCATGTTTTGGGCAGCACGGACAGTCTCTTGGAAAGAGCTTCCCTTTTCCCCTGGGATGTGAACACTTCCCCAGCCATCCGGAAGCATGAAGAGCAGCAACACAACGGGAGCCACTCCCTCCCCAAGCGCACGGGTGCAAAGGGTGCAGGAACTTACAGGCGCCTTTTCTGAATACTTCTGTCCCTGCACAACACCCATGTGGCAACTCCCTCCGCTTTGAACGGGCGACTCTTCCACCTCAAGGAGCAGCAGGGTTTTTAAACACGGTAGAGTCCATCCTCCAGCTGGTATAAGCTGACAGACGTGTCAGTTCATATCTGCCGAGGATTTGGCCTGCCAATGCAGCCTTATCACTGGATTTACACTGTGTAGCTTCCTTAACTCATATTTGGGGGAAGGGGTAAAGACACTTTTATTTATGCAATGATTTTGTACACGCTTGAATGTTACCTGCTGTACTATGCATAATAGAACAGACCTTTTTGAAAACCAAGCCATAGCACCCTGGAACAATTAAACAAGTTTGTGAATTGACATAGGAGAATATTTTGTAAGTGTCTGTAAAAGTGTAATGTCAGAGCCATTTCTTGGTGGTCTTATTTATGTCTAAAAGCACTTTAGTGATCTGGGTTTTTTGTTTTTGTTTTTTTCTGAATGTGGCTCTTCCTGTTTTGTCCATCACTTATTTATTACACATCCATAAATAAAATTGTGGTGTATCTTTGCTTTTCATGCTCTGCATTGATTCTTCCCCTCCTCACCGTTACTTTGGCACACATCATGGGTCTTGCTAGCTTTGGGCAGATCCTGCCCAAACTCATGCCTGCACTGGGCTCAAGTGCTCTGCTGGGGCAATACAGCTGCTCTGGGGGGGGCAAAGCAAAGCCCTCACACATCTCCCCAGAGTTGAGACCTAGTCCAGTGGCCTCCACGTGCCAGAAGGTGATCGACTGATTTGTGCCACTTCAAAGGTCTGAACTACTGCTGATGGGTTAGGAAACAGTCCTAAACAGCAGTTGGCCAATTCCTAGGGAAGTGACTGGGAGAAAGTTGTTCTCCTCTCCCAAGGGCTGTTGAAAAGCCTCCTTTATATAATTTAAGGGTGAGTTTAAGGCTGCTCCCTCTGGCTGGGCAAATGCAGTGTGGGAGGTATTGCTGGGGGCACCTCTGTCCTCCTGGCAGCACACACAGAGCGGGACAGCCCGCAGCAGCCATGCGGGCCCAGCCACAGGAGCATCCCCAGTGATTCAGACCCATCAGAGGGCACTGTGACCACCCAACTGCCTGCGTGAATTCTGGCTGCAACTTGTCCTCGTCCTTACTACTGGGCTGAATTGGCACACGTGCACACTGTGACAGCTATCCTGGAACACCTCCAGTTTTATGTGCTGGCCAAAACGTAATGGGAAATGATCAGAAAGGTTTTATTAAAATCTGAGTAATTCCAATTTGGAAAGGTTCCTAATACAGCTCAGTACGTGCATGGCCATGTAACGATGCTGCTACCTGTCCCTGCCTTTGCTGCCGGGCCTGATGGCAGCTCCTTGCACATGCACAGATGCACTTTGTGCTCTGCGGGAGGAGAAGAGCAGTTGGGAGGTTAGGTGGGAGCAGCAGAGCAAAAGAAGTGGCACCTGCAGATTTCCTGCCTTTCTCTGCCCTTCCACTGGACAGGGACACATGTACATGGCAAATACAAGCTTTCTGGCAGAAAACTGTATGACTGGGATGTGTGGGGAGCATGGTTCAGGAAAGGATGAGCCAGGGCTTATTGCAGCAGCAGCAATTACGCTCTGGGAGAGCCGAGACTTAGCACATTGGAGGCCTAATCCTGCCTGAGCAGCATTTGCAAACCCTTTATTTGGGCTGTGCCGTGCTGGCACTGGATGTCTGGTATCTTTTTTTTTTTTTTTGCCCTGCCCATGTGCAGATGGCCTGGCTCTTCGCTTCACTCTGGATGCAGCAATGTGAGAGCGAGTGTGTCACTGTCACGAGCGCAACGTTACTGCGGCAGTGGGAAATGCCACAGCCCCCTTCCCCGCAGAGGGTGCAGAGAACTGTCCTGGTACTGAGCGAGCCCAGCCTGATGGGCTTCCCGCTCTTACCTCCTGCTGCGAGAGGGGACTCACAGGGCGGGCTACTGGCCTGCTGCACATTTTGTGTGGTGGGAAGTTGCTGTGGGGTCAAGCCATGTATGTTGGGGCTAAGAAATGCCTTCACTGCTCAGGTCAACAGATGAGGATGAGGGCCCTGAGGAGGCCAAAGGAAGGGAGGTGCTGGCAGATGACAGTGACTGCAGTGGCCTGCCCAAGGCTAAGCTCCTGGTGGCCACAACAGCCAGATCTGTAGGCAGGGTGGAGTAGGGGCTGGTGGGGCAACTAGGGACTCCTTGGGGCAGGGACGCTGCCTCTTAGCTGCCTGCGCTGGGCCTATCAGGAAAGTGCCTGCTGCCCTCCACACATCATTGTGGTTGTAGCGGCAATAGGAGTAGGGCAAAACATCATTCTCGTCTCCGCTTCAGATTTGATCCATCCTGAGATTAGAGGTAGCCAAACCCAACCACGGCTCCTGCCAGTGCAGTCTCATGCTGGGGCTGGTCACAACGGAAGAGCCCTGAATCATGCCGACGGCTGCAGCTTGCTCAGCTCTCTGCTGGTGCTGAGGCTGCTCACGTCAGGCCTGGCAGCTGTCTCGGGGACAGCACCATGGCCTGACTGGCATGACCTTCCCTCTGTGAGGGAGGCCGCGGCCCTGCGGGATTTGCCACACACAGGCTGCGTTATCAGCCACAATAACTGGATTCTCCCAGGCAGGAGAGCCCTTCGCCATTGCTCTGTCAAGAGGAGCTGCTAACATAGAAGTCACTGTCCAGCCTTTGTGATTGCAGGAGGGAGCCCCTGCACAGAGCCCTCACATGTGCAGCAAGTACTTCCACAACCTCGCTTTAATTTATCTGGGCTGCAACCCTCCCTGGCACATTTACATCTTCTCACAGAGCTATATGTACGGCGCTAGCCAGGGACTTCAGCAATCCGCTAAACCAGTCATGGACGAAGGGAGGATGAGGAAAGGGGAAAAGGAATAAAATGAGATTATTTTGGCTTGTTTCTTGGCTTTTTCAGGATTGGAAGCTGGCTGCCAGGCATGCGTTCGGGGGGGGGGGGGTGGCAAAGCCGGCGCTGCAGACGTCCTTGTGAGGGGCCTAGGTCAGGCTCCAGAACAGGGAAGGCTGCAGGACTGCATCTGCAGAAGCATCTGCCTTGTGCCATTTCTGAGCAGCTTAGTAATATTCATTTGCAACTAGCATTTTTTTCTCGGCTGATCCTCCAGAGCTGCCGGCCAGATTTGCAGACTGGGAGGTTATGAGGTGAGTTTGAAGGCTTTGTAAGCGCTCCCTCGTGTGGGCTTCGGCGACAGCACACGGTGACCAGCCCAGGGAAAGGGAAGCCGTATCCCTTCTTCTCCACCCAACAAATCCCAGCCCAGCTGCAGGGTGACAGGCAGGGGTGTCTGGACACACGAGTAAAGGATCCTGCGGGGTTTGGCTTTTTATTATCCATTTCCTCAAATCACCAGCAGCTACTCAGTGCAACAAGAAGCAGCTCCCCAGAATAACCCAGCTGCTGGCAGAGGGTAAAGGCATTCATTAGAGACTCTGACTTCCTCCAAACCGCCCCTTTTTGAAAGTTAGTTCGGCATTAACAGCACTTATCAACCGGTTGCAAGCATTTAGCCTGTAAGATGTCACCAGCTCAGCACTGGTAAGGGTAACAGGTTTTGCTCTGGGCACTTGCAATTTTGCTCTTATTCCATGTTTTGCTGCAAGGACATTGGCGAAAAGCCAGGCAGCTGAGGCGCGACTCTCCTTTTGGAGCCCATTTGCCCTCTTTTCTGTCTTCTGCAGTCCTATGCAAGTTGGAGGCGCTTGGGGGCGGGTGGCAACACCCAGCCCCGTGCCCGGCCCAGGCTGGCAGGCTCGGGGTCGCGGCAGGGCCAGCGGCGGCTCCTCAGCCGGAGAGCGAGGCCTAGCAAGCCCCGGGGCCGTGAGGCAAGGGGAGGGGAGACGAGGCCACCCCCGCCTGGAAGTAAGGGGCAGTTCCTCGCGCTGCTCTTGCACGGGGGGCGCAGAGGCCGCGGGAGAGGCCGCCAGGAGCCGCTGTCCCCGATCCTGGGCCGACATGGCCCTGGCAGGGACACCCGCCAGCGGGCATCCTCTCTATGGTTCCCGGCAGCGTGGGGCCGCTCCGCACCAGCGCTCTATGGTTGGGCGGGAGCCGCGTCGCGCCTGCGCGCCGCTGCCGCTCTAGCCGGCGGCACCTCTATGGTAGCGCGGCGGGGGGCGGCTCCATGGCGGTGGCGGTGCTGCGGCCGCTGGACGCGCTGCCGGCCGAGCTGGCGCCGGTGACGGCGCTGCTGGTGGCGCCGGGGCCGCTGTGCGCGGCGCTGCGC
>NW_020450822.1:480986-500916 GCF_003343035.1 Apteryx rowi | reverse complement strand
GCCGCCCCCCTCGACGGCGCCCTGCTGGCCCCCGCCCTGGCCTTCAACCTGGGCTGCGACCCGGCCGCCGCCGGCCACGTCTGCCTCCGGGTGAGCTCCGCGGCGGGACGGCGCCCGGGGCCTCTGCGCCTGCCCCTGGGAGGCGGGGGCCACCGCCGCCGTGGCTGGGCTCCCCGCCACGTCGTGGCAGCCCCAGTCAAGGACCCTGGGCACCCGGGGATGTGCTGGGCCTCCCTGTGGTGGCACTGGGAGAAGGGGGCTGTTGGCCACCCCAGTGCCTCGTGGCATCCCCCATCGCGGCCTCTGGGCCCCCCGGGATTGTGCTGGGCCCCCCTGTGGTGGCATCAGGAGAAGGGGGCTGCCGGCCTCCCCACTGCATCGCGGCATCCCCCCTTGTGGCCTCTGGGCCCCCCAGGGATGTGCTGGGCCTCCCCATGGCGGCACCAGGAGAAGGGGGCCACCAGCCTCTCCACTGCATCGTGGCATCCCTCGTCGCGACCCCTGGGCCCCTGGGGATGTCCTGGGCCTCCCCGTGGTGGCACTGGGAGAAAGGGGCTGCTGGCCACCCCACTGCATCGCGGCATCTCTTGTTGCGACCACTGGGCCCCTGCGGATGTGCTGGGCCTCCCTGTGATGGCACTGGGAGAAGGGGGCTGTTGGCCACCTCACTGCATTGCAGCATCCCTTGTCGCGGCCCCTGGGCCCCTGGGGATGTGGTGGGCCTCCCCATGGTGGCACCGGGAGAAGGGGGCTGCTCGCCACCCCACTGCATTGCGGCATCCCCCATTGCGGCCGCTGGGTCCCCGGGGATGTGCTGGTGGGGGGCTGGTGATGGAGGGAGGAGACAGTGCTGGGGCCTTGTGGTGGAAAGCTGGCCCTGACGTCTCCTGCTTTTGTGTTGTCTGCTCCGCAGAGGTACGAAGCAGAGGCCAGCATTGCAGAAGGGAAGGGGAGCCAGTCCTTGCTGGCTGTGCCGCCCTTTGCCAAGGAGCTGCACGTCGAGATTGTCCACTCACCAACCTACAGTGCCAGAGGAGTCTATGACCGTATTCTCTACAAGCACTTTGAAACGCCTAGGTAAGCCATGCGGGGAAGGCGCACATTTCCACTTGTGGTGTCGGTTGAGTCCAACCGAGATGTGCTCTCATGGTATATATGTGGCATCCCGATCTGATATGCATTGATCATATATGTATCAACAGCTTAATGTGTATGCTGAACGGTTCTAAAATATCCACCTGCACCATCTTCTCTTCCTGAGCTTGCATGAGCTTGACTTGCATGCAGCATCCCTTGTCCTGTCCTTCACAAGTCATCCTCGGGTCTCCCTCCCTGTGATTTACCTTCCAGCACTGAGGGCTCCCAAATACTGCCCACAGACCTGCATTCTGGGGTGCATTCATATCCCAGTATTCAACTTTGTATACAGTTGAATAGTTGGCAAGCTGGCTGTGTAGAAGTCTTCGCTCGTGACTTGCCCCCTGAGCTTCTTCAGAGTTATGCTTAGCTGTGCTAGGCATAGGAAGGCGATGCTCTTTAAAATTAATAGTATTGATCTTTTATATCATTGGCAGATTCTTCCCAGAAAGTAATAATATCCCCCTTAATAGTCCAGATGCACCTACTGTCATCTGGGACATGCTAAATCTTTATGTGGCTATTTATAATTTTGGAATGCAGGAAAAGGGACAAAGCACTGTGAATAGCTACATTCTTCTTCGTAAAAACGTGTGGCATGGTGGGTATAAAGATTTACTGTTTTTCATTGGTGAAACTCTCTGTTTTTTTTGCAGGCTTGTCCAGGAGGGAGACATCCTATGTGTTCCAACATTTGGATGTGCTGAGTTTTTAGAAGCAAATTCAGACAAATTCCTTAGGTGAGTGGCAATAAACTGTGGCTCTGTTACATGGATATTAAAGGAGAAAAGGTGTTTTTCCACTGTCGACCCTCTTGGAACGGGGCAATGGATTCCCTTCTCGTCTGCCCCTGGAGTTCAGAGTTTATCTGCCTCTTCTTTTATGTTGGTGGGAAAAGGGAAAAGTTTTTGTTGGATTATGGAAGGTTGCACCTATACCTGTCTCACCTTAAATAGTCACGGAGGTAAGAAAGGAAAAGAGAGAGAGGCAGACAGTGATGGGGAAAAAAGAGTGAAGAGCAGAAAAGGGATGGCTTGAGGACAGCCAGTGCCACATGAACCAAAGTGGAAGCTAGGTTTGTTTATGTGGGACAAAACACTAAACTGTGAACATAAACCCTTTGAGTTAGAATAACTTTCTGTTCAGCCACCGATTCTGCCTTCCTTGGTTTTGCTCATATGGCTTTGAAGCAATTCTGCCCTAAATGAGGAAAATTACTTTTGTATCAGAGTAGGGTGTTTGCAGCAGGCTTTGGCTAGCGGTAATATAAATGCTTCAGTTTTGTCAATGAGGGAACTGCCACAGGTAACTGAAGAGTGCACTTATATATTTGCCATATGGCAGGCCAAAGAAGATAGCAGAGTTAATGGGGCCTAGAGAGCTTCAAACTGTTTTAGTGTGCATGTAGGACACTTAGAGGATGGAGGAAACCTCTGCAGGTCCTTTAACAATCTGTCCTGTGGGATATTGGTGGAGGAAGAAGCATTTTCCCAGTCAGGTATCTGGGGCAGGATACTAGTAAGTCTGTCGTGATACTTGGGTGAGTTCTATTCTGCAGCTCAAAGGACTCTGCAGTACAAGGTTTTATATGCTGCAGGCCAACCTCTGTGCAGGCATAGTGAAGGAACCGATGGCAGAAGAGGGAGTGTGTGAGCTCTTAGGCAAAGCAGACAAAATGGGAAGGTCGGGACATCAGTACTTGTGAGCAAAAGCCACCAGCAGAAGCTGTAACTGTTGACAGTCATGTTGGTCTCCCTAGCCAGACAGTGCTACAGGATCCATAAAGGATCCGTGCGGGTCTTGACAGAGAGCAGAAGTGTCTGTACTTACCTGTGCCTTTCAGCTGGCTCCTGGTGGTGAAAGGATTATTCCTGCTGTCCAGATCTTGAGTCAATAATTTAGACTGCTTACTCTTCCTTTAGATGGCCAGAGCTTTATTTCAAAGTGAGGAAGATTTTAGGCATGGTGGAAGGCGAGCAATCTGAGGGTTACCTGGTGGACACCCAGAACACCTCTTTGTATCTGGTAAGACATCAGGGGAGAGCAGGGCGGGTGTACAGGAGATCTGAGGCTGAGGTTGCGCTGTAGTGATGGCAAAGGTGCCTGTGAAGGCTTGTGTCCGCTGCAGTTCAAGAAGGGCATTTTGGGACACACTTTGTCGCTTGGTGTCTTTTCTCCATTGGTGTTCCACAGAGTGTTATATTCCTTCCTCGCAGGTGGGTTCAACCAACAGTGCTGTCCCATCTTCTCCAGCCTGTGGCAGCCATGAGTTCTGGAGCAGTTTATCTCCTGCTGGGCTTTCCGATGTCGTGAAGCAGCTCTGTGGTGCTCTTCGGCCTCACCTGAACAGTCGGTGAGTTTAAATTCCTTCTAGCAAGCCTCAGGAGAGCTGGGACCCTGCTCCACAGTCACTGAGAGAACTGCCTCTCTGTTGCAGGGCAACCGCGCTGAATGGGGCAGGCAGCATTCTCTTCTCAGGACCAAGCGGCAGTGGGAAGCTGATGGCTGTCAGAGTTGTGTGTAGCTGCCTTAATCTTCACCTCTTCAAGGTAATTCCTCCTAGGGTCAGGTGGTTGGTGGATTTACCACAGTTACAGAAATATTCTTTAAGTTAACAAAACCAAAAACCCTGCAACGAGGGTTTGGATCAGCCCACAGGTCCGTCTGGCCCACTGCCCTGTGTCAGAGACTGGCCAGTGACAGATGCTTAGGAAGAGATTATAAGAACAGGGAGCATGGAGGGAGGCTTCCTCTGGTCTGTTACCTCCAATGCTTAGGAATCAGTAATTTAGAGATTTCCTGGACCAGAGATTACATTTGTGTCTTTCTTTACTAACTCTTGCTATTATTGCTGTCAGTCTGATGTACTTTGCGGATACTGCTATACACAGTCATGTTTCAGGGGACTAGCTTCATATTGTTTGATAAGATATTGAGTCAGTGCTACACCCCAGAATGTGGCAGTAAAATAAGTTGAGAGAAATCAGAGAGGCAGTTAGGACAGGAATTGCTGTGGCATTGGGTGTGTTGAGTTGTCCCTTGTGTGGGCTGAGCAAATGCTGTGTGAGCTGAGCAAATGCCGTGTTGGCAAGTGAAGCAGAGATGATGCTGAGATCCTCTCTAGCTGGGTAGGGAGCCTGCAAGAGAAACTCAGCCCTTGGCTCGATAACAATGTGTATGCCAGATCTGGTTGAAAATGTTGCTGTAGAAGAGCAGCCCTGTAACTGTGCTTACACTCAGCATCCCCACCAGAGCAACAAAGACTAAAAATCTGCCATAGCTGTGCTTGGCTTTGGAAAGGGGAACATCGTCAGAATGAGGTTTGTTAAAAAAGAGTCAGCCATGAGAAGGAAGTCTTTACAGCTGCCACGGAGGTGAATGGAGGACCCTGCACCATAACACAGGGCCACTGCGTAGATCCTGTTGGGATCAGCTTGAGAAAGGTAGATGGAAGCCAGGACAGATGAACAGTGGGGAAGAGGAAGTCACTGAAAACAAGAAGGTATCTGTCACAATGCTGAAGTTGTGTCCAGAGAAAATAGAAAAGATTGCGGACTTGGCAGGTTAAAGGTGAAAACAAACCTAGGCAGGTCAAAAAAGCCTAGCTATGGAGCAAAGGGAATGAGGATAAACTGCCAGGATCAGACAGTATTTGCTCATGAGTTTTATGAGAGCTCATGGATGAATAGCTGAACTACTCATGGAAGAATTTTGCCTTTCATTTAAAGCTTCTTGGTACCCAAGGATGGGAGGGTGCCAAATGGACACTGGTTTTTAGAAAAAGGGTCTAAGGGAATCTGGTGAACTGCAGGCCTGTCAGCTGGCAGTCTGTAACAGGTTAGAGAAGGATGGAGTTAGTAAACACGGGGACAACTGTGAGCTGCTCAGGAAGAGTCCATGTCGTTTCTGTAAAGGGAAGTCCTGTCCTGTAAACCTTTCTGAGTTCTTTGGAGATGTTACGAAACGTGTTGAAGGTGACTTGACTGATACAGTCTACCTGGATTTCAAAAAGGCTCTTCAGGAAACTGAGTGGCTATGGGATGGGAGTGAAGGTCCTGGCATGGGCATAGTGTTGGTGAAAAGATGGGAACAGGGCAGGGATAATTGGTCAATCCTCACAATAGAAGACCAGCAGCAGAGTTCTGTAGGTATCTATGCAGGGGCCTGTGCTGATGAGCATACTCAGAAACAACCTGGGATAAGGGATGAGCAGTGATGTGATGGTTTGCTGATAATACACAGTTATTAGAGGTAGAAAAAGCACTGTCCTTGAAGTGGAGGAGATTTTTATGAGACTGAGTGGCTGGACAGTAAAATAGCAAATAAAATTCACTGTAGGTAAAAAAACAAAACCAAACCTCCTTTTTTAACATAGAAAATAATGGATTTTGAGCTGACTGTTATCAGTCAGGGTCAAGAATTCAGTTTTATGTCAATGGCTCCATGAAAACTTCAGTTATGTTCTTCATATATGTCAAAAATCAAATCATACAGTAGGAAACAAACCAGAGAGGAGATTATACTGCTGTGTAGATCCACACTTTGCCGTAGCTTGAATCCTGTGCAGAGTTCTGGTCTCCCTATCTCAGAAGCATAAAGCCGAACTAGAAAAAGTTCAGAGGACACTGAGAAAGGTCAGGGGTCTAGAACAATTTCTGTGTGATGAACAGCTAAATAAACTCTTAAGCTTGAAAAAGAAACAATTTAGGGAGAATTGATAGAGGTTTTCAAAATCCTGAGTGGCCAGCAGAGAGTGGAGAGCATTTGACTTTTCCCTGTCTGCACTAGCACAAGGCCTGGGACACAGGTGAAGCTAGTGGGAGCCAGGTTGCAGGCAAGCTAAAGGAGGTGGTTCTTTGTGCAGATATATGTATTTAGAGGAAAAATCTACTGAATGTTACTAAATAGTGAAACCCCATCTGACTGTGGAAATCCCCTTAGATGAGAAGGATAGTAGGTACCTGGAAGAGTACTGGGGGGAGAGGGTTATTTATATTTATCCTGATTGTACTCTTCCTTAGGCATACACTTGCGGCCACTCTTGGAGATGGGGTAGCGACCTAAATGGACTTTGAGTCTGAACCAGAACAGCCATTCTTATGTTTTTGCAGCTAAGATTTTACCTTGTGAGCTTCATGGCCAAAATGAGGTCTAGTCTATGTCTCTGTCCCACACCAGAAGTTCTGGGCACCAAGGATGCCTTTTATCAACTTGTTAAAAATGCTGTTTTCCTTCTGTGTGCTCCTTTTCCTCACTGTGAAAGTGCTCAGGATTTCCTCTGATGCTTTGTGACCCAGTCCTCACCCTTTAGATTAGCTCTTGAGGCTGTGGGGTTCTCCACATGTGCTTGGCATGAGCAAACTGTATAAAAGATGGCCAGTGAGCACATCCAGCTTCCCTCACTGCTAGCTACCTTTTCTGGGGATGAGGCCACAGGGAATTCCAGAGAAGCATTTGACTCTCACTGCCCTTTGGGATGAGGCTGCAGGGACTCCCAGGGATGGCTTGGCTCTCCCTGTGCGACCTCTTGGCACCAGGAGGCAGCACTGCCAGTTTCCAGCAAGGCTCACCAGCCGCCTCTCCCTTCTGAATGGCTCCATCCGCTGTTTGCCTTGTAAACAGTGTCTCGGCCTCTAGCCACCTTTACTTTTTATTTATTTATTTATTTATTTAAACTTTCTACCTTCCTCCTGCACTCTGAGCCTGTGTGACACTGGATTGAACAGCTTCCTGAGCCTTCCCCTCTGCTCTTTGCACTGTTCTTTCAAAGCATCTTGTTCTTGCTGTCTTGGCCTCTTGCATGGCTCTCCCATTCCTTCTGGCTTGTGTTGCTTGAGCAATCACATCTGCTTTATCAACGACTCCAGTCCCTTGGTCTCACCTTGTCTTTGAGACAAGACCCACCCTCACCCCTCATAGGGAAGTAGCCATTTTTCTGTGCCAGGTAATCCTGAATCCTTTTATGTCTATTTTGTGTCTCATCAGCTGTTTCTGACTTTACCAAAGGGCCTCTGGGGAATGTCCACCTTAGCTCGCCTTTCAGATGTGCACTGCTGATGGAAAACTCTACGGAAGTGAGCACTGCCCTCAGCCCCACAGATGTCCACGTTGCTACCCCTGCAAATTATGTGGTGTGTGGCCTCTTTTGCAGGTTGATTGTGTTAGTTTGTGCGGTGACACCAGCGGAGCCACGGAAGAGAAAGTACAGATGGCCTTCTCCCGGGCCCAGCAGTATTATCCCTGCGTGCTTCTGCTGAAGGACATAGAAGTGCTCGGTAGAGACCGGGATGGGCTAGGAGAGGACTCTAGGGTCATTGCTACTCTGAGGCAGCTGCTCCTGGACAGAGACCCCGCACTGAGGTATGGACCCTGCATGTTTGCTGTGGGCACCTGAGATGATTGCTTCTGCTGTTCCTAATGTCGCATGGAGGCTTTCATTGCTAGCCTGTCCAGTTTTATTTTTAAACCAGCGGAGTCTCTCCCAGACTTGCTTTGCTTATTTCAGAGGGCCCTCGCTCTTGCGGCTTAGGGCTGCAGGAGTTGAGAGGTTTTATCCTCTAAAGCGGGGCTGCTTTCTGACCTTGCTCGGATGAGCGAACCTGGCATGTTTTTAGTGGGGCATGCCGAGGGCTGCAGGATATGCAAGGCCATTCTGCTGGGACTGTGAGGCTAGATTCCAGGAGAGTCCTGAGGCTGACAGCAAGTACCGGAGAGGTAGACATCAAGTGAGGAAATGAGATGTCACTTGAGGGGACAGCACTTGCAAAGCAGTTCAAGGGTAAGCTGGAGGAGAGTGGCTGTATGAGAGCTTAGCTAGTGTGTGCCTGTGTCTCAGAGGAAAGGCTACCCTTTACAGAGCGAAGTAGTGAGGGGGATGGCAATGGGGAAGGGGAGGTTTTTGTGGACCTGTGACCATGCGCTGTCCCCCCTTTCTCAACAGCCACCCTGTCTTGGTGATTGGCACAACATGCAAGCCCTGGGATGTTCCCATGGATGTGCAGACTGCTTTCCTTCATGAGGTGAAAATTGAAGCCCCTTCAGAAGAGCACAGGAAGCTGATGCTGAGCGCACTGACCACCAGCCTCCCTCTGGGCAAAGAAGTGAGCCTAGCCAAGCTGGCCCGCAGGACTGTGGTGAGTGAAACCACGGGGGCATGTGTGGATGGGCAGCTCCATGGTGTGGCAAGCCAGGAGTGTTTGCCAGCCTCCTCTGCCAGGCCATGGAGAAAGGTGGCAATTCCCACAGCGCAGGCAACTTCTTCTCTGGTCCTCAGGCATCAGGGATGCTATGCATCAGCTTTAGCTGCAGATTTTCAGTGCCAAAGGACTGGATGTCTTTTGCAGAGGTGTTGGTTGATGCTCACCCCTGTTAGAAGGGTACTCATCACCCTGCAAACCGTGCCAGAGTTAAATAAATGAAGCTAAAGACTTGAACAAGGGCATAGAAGATCGAAAATGACTCTGCAAGAGGTCTCTCTGCATACACCTTGTATGGCTTAGCTGGAGCAGTGGTCAGGGGCTGAACTGATGCTGTTTGTTTCCTCATTCACAGGGGTTTGTGCTGGGAGACTTCTGTGCCTTGCTGTCCCACAGCAGCCGTGCTGCTTGTACCCGCATCCAAGCTCTGAGGTAATGTAAGGAGTTAGAGCGGCAGGGGAAGGGAGCTTGGCTGCAGCAAGTTTGATAGCGGTGGGAGGGGGGGCAGTGCCTCAGTCTTTCACTTCTTTTTCCTTGCCAGTTTTCCAGGTGGGCTGAGTGAGGAAGTGGAGAGAGATTTTTGCACTGCTGGGTTCCCCGTGCTGGAGGAGGATTTCAGTGTTGCGCTGGACCAGCTGCATGATGCCCATTCACAGGCAGCAGGAGCCCCAAAGGTAGGCTGCTGGGGCAGGAGGGGGATTTGAGTCTCTAGAGCTGTGTGGCTCCTGATCTCTCCTCTTCACAGGCCTTGCCAGACCTGGGCTGTGCTCTAACACATTGCCTCCTGCTATGTCCTCTCACATACTCCCCCAGCCTTGGAAAATAATCCTGCTGTGGCCTTCAATTTGGGCAGGAAAGCCCTCGCTGCCCTAATTGGAGACTGTTTAATTAGCTAGTGTGGTAGCAGTGCCAGGCCTCTCAAGAGGTAGAGGCAGCTGGTGGGCTGGCTGCCTCGTTCATGTCTCTCCAGCCAGCCGCAATATAGGAACAGAGAGGCTGGGAGACAAGCTGGTGAGGGAGTTTCCCCCCATATGTGAGAAGCCTTAAATCTGATCCATGGCCTTGGCTGCTGCTAGAGCTGGGGCAGGCTCATCTGACAGCTGGGCAGTTTGAAGAGCTAGGCATTCCTCAGGGAAACGGAAAAAGGGTGTGAGAGAAAACCAGTACAGTCAGCTCCTCAGGAGGGGCATGATCCACCTCTGGCAGCTCTGGGCCAGTGAAACAGCATTTGGAGGGTAACCATTTCTGCTGGGTAACATGGTGTCAGGACCAAACAAGATGATCAGAACCTCTTCTCCACACCCTCAAATCCAGTCAGCTAAGCTCAGCGCAGGACAGGAAATACTGGCCTCGGAGCAGTTATCCTGGCATCTTCCCCAAAAAACCATTTGCAGTCCTGCCCTGGGAAGGTGTCACCTTCCTGGTGTCATCATCTGGGTGCTTCTCCGGAACTGTTAATTGATTCATTAACTTATTAGAGACTGAAATGAGCTGTGCTTTGAGGCGTGTTTGCTAAATTCACTATAATAAAAATAACCATAGAGCATGCTCTACAGTGAGCTGGGTGAATGGGAGCTAATTTTGCTTGTATTTTACAATCATTTATCGATTTCTTAGTAATTGGCTGCAGTTCAGAAAGTCCATTAGCAGGTTCCTGGATACTCTCACATACATAACTTTCAAATCCCCGCTTGCATTTTCATGTTAGTCCCACATTTGTTTGCCGTTAAAGGGATGTCAGCTTGAGTGTCCTAGAAAGAAATAATTTCAAACCTCTGGTTGCTAGCATTATTTCCAAAACATCCTGGACTTCTGATAAACTCCTTTGAAACCAACCTTGTTGCAATTTTTCCAGCTCCCCTGCTGATGTTTATGGAGCTTTTTCTGGAGAGGAAGCATAAGCAAGAGTGTGGGGAAGAGGGCAACTCTTCTGTTCATTAGCACTGAAGAAAGAGGGCCTGTGACCTTTTGCTTTAAAAGATTTCTTTCTGGAAATGCTTATCTTGTCTGGCCTGATTTTCCTGGAGAACTTGCTGGACAACTGGAGAAATAACACCATAACATCATCTCAAGTAGCAAAGGAATGAGAACCAAATTGCCTGAGGGGGAAGGAATTCTGCTTTGGCCTATATTTAAACTCCTTGGTCATGCTGGCACCTGTTCTCCACCCGGCCGACAGCTGGGGGGAAATGTTTTCGGCCTTTGCTTTCTGTGCACACTCCCAGGAGAGCTGCTCTTGCTCTCTGGAGAGATACATCATGCAGACTCCGGTACTCCTGCTATTTCTAAAGCTTTGAGCAAAACACCAGCATCCTCCAGGAGTGTTTTATTCAGCAGAAAGTAACAAAAGTGGCATGGCTCACCCCTTGCAGGTTTGCTGTCTTTCCTTTCTTCGACATGTCCCCTTGCATGTTTGCAGTTGGCTCTATCCCTGTAGGTTTCTTGTAAACATCCTTGGCTTTCGTTCCTGTATTCCCTTTTTCAAGAGCAGAAAAATTTCCATCCTACAGGATGTCTGTCCTCCACCTCTTCCTTCACATGACAGAGGTCCTAGTAGTTCAGGTTTTGTCACTGTGGTGCAAATGCCCATGTGCAGTCTCACTGCCTGGGGGGACAAGGCACCCCGAGCACGAGTAGCTCACAATTGCTAGGTCCAGGTTTCCTTTCTGTACCTTCTCCCATGTGCCCCTTAGGGCTGTGTCTGCAGAAGGGTGCTCTCCCCACAGGGTTGCAGGCAACCCTGGCAGATATTTTCCCTCTTGTGTGCTTTTCTGTTTGCTTTATTGTTTTTGTTTTTGCTGGCAGTCAATCTGAGGTGCAGTAGAGAATTGGTGACAAGGTTGTGAGCGCAGGTTGCCTGGGGAGATGTGCGGTTTATTTCCCCATTGCGAAGTGTGGGAGAGGGTGGATATGGATGCTGGGGGATCTCATGACAAGGACGGTTGGGCAGTGCAGTGCAGGGCTGACTTGCTACATGGCTGGATGCAGCTAACAGCACTAGGGGCACTGAGAGGCTGATGCCCCACTGGAGCAAGAGCTGAACAGGCCTATGCAGGGCTCAGGAAGAAGTGCTGAGAGGAGCTCTCTCTTGCGGCAGATTCCCTCTGTATCCTGGGAGGATGTTGGTGGGCTCCAGGAGGTGAAGAAGGAGATCCTGGACACTATCCAGTTGCCCCTGGAGCACCCAGAGCTGCTGTCACTGGGTTTGTGTCGCTCTGGCCTGCTGCTTTATGGCCCTCCTGGGACAGGGAAGACCTTACTGGCAAAAGCTGTGGCAACCACGTGCACCATGACGTTCCTCAGGTGAAAAGTGGGGTATCACATGATTGGGCTGACTTTCTCCTGGCAACTCACAGTTCTGCTCTCACTGTCGTCTTTTCTCCCTGCCTTGTAGCGTGAAAGGACCAGAGCTCATCAACATGTATGTTGGGCAAAGTGAGGAGAACGTGCGCAACGGTGAGCAGAAGTGGCCTGGTCCTGTGTGGGGAGATGGGGGCTTTTCTATGGTGCTGGAGGGAAGGAGGTAGCAGTTAACCCCCTCTTCCAAACTCCTACTTGTAGCTGCCAATGAGGTTGCAAACCCAGCTATCTCCCACACCTAGTCTGTTCTCTGCTTCGCTGCAGCCACCCCTCCTGCTCTCTCTGCTCCTGCTGCTCTTGTCCTTGGCATTGCTGTTGGGACAGCAGCCCCTCCAAAACACAGCCAGGCCTTGGGGCCGGTCGTGCTGGGTGCTGCCCACATGGGAGTCCCTGCTTTGGTTGAGCCTCTCAGGCAGGAGCAGTGATTATTGGTCAAGTGGGATGCAGCTGATTTCCCTTCACAGCTCCTCTGTGCTAGTGGTTTAGTGGGTCCTGGTGTTCTCAACTGCTACTCCAGCTCTTTCTCACCTCCTCTGTGCTCTTTCTCCTCCCAGTGTTTGCCAGAGCCAGGGCAGCCACTCCCTGCATCATCTTCTTTGATGAACTGGATTCCCTGGCCCCAAATCGTGGGCAGAGTGGAGATTCAGGGGGTGTCATGGACAGGTAAGTGAGCACAGTGCATCCTTAGAAGAGCAGGTGGTACCTACCTGAGCTGGGGGTGCATGGGATGGGCTAGCGAGGCAGAGTCCATCCCAGCTCTCCTGCTGTCCCTCTTCCCTCCCTGCTCCCTTCAGCTCTGCTGCACAGCCTATCTCTTCTCTGAGGCCATCAGTACTGCTGTTTGCATTGCAGCAGATCCCTGATTGCCCAAGCCTGTTGTGCAAACATTTGGTTAAGACAAGGCCTCCTCCAATAGCTTCTGTGGCTGCTAACTGCTCCCTTTGGCCTCTCCAAGGTCATCCTTCACAATCCTGCCTTGCTCTCCTCCCATTAGCTGCTGTTTCCCTGTAGTGGGAAACCTTTCAGCTGCCTCTGGTGGGAGCAAAGTATGTGCAGCTTAGATACACCCAGAAACAGCAGTTTTTCCTCCAGGCGTCTTCTGCTGAGCTGATAGTCCATGTCCAGTCTTCATCTCCATCTATGAGGAGTTCTGCAGAATGTAGGGTATTGGAGCAATGCCACATGCCCTCAGTGTCCATCTTCACACACAAACCAGCACATCTGGAAGGGGCTGTTTAGGTGCATGCCAGCGGGCTCAAAGTGGTCCCAGAACCAAGCGGAGACATCCCCATACCAGGAAGTCCGTGTGACTCTGAAGTGCTGCATGGTTGGACCAGCTCGAGTCCCGCAGGAACAAAACTGGACCTGCAGTGCATGCCAATCGCTGCCCTGAGGACTGGCTGGCAGCGTCGCTGGCCTGCCAAGGCGTGCCCAGCATTGACTGACAGGGCAGTGCCACATAGCGAGGAGAGTTAGCATTAGCCCGCACATCTCTGTGGGGAATCTGAGCCACAGCCGTGCATGCCTGCCTGTGTTTGGTCCATGTTGCCTGTGTCTGATAGCAAGCATAAGCACATGCAGCCATCCTGGAAGGGTTTAGGACCAAGGAGAGGCCTTTAGGACTGTCTTAGCCCTAGAGGTTTGCACTTGCTTGGCAATGAGCCTACACGATCACTGGCTCCACCCAGAGAGATGTGAGTGGCTGTAGCAGGGTAGTTCAGAGAAGAAAGGTAAGAGCTGGAAGTCCAACACATGGACCTGTGAGTAGCCTTGCTCACACCTCCTTCTGTTTGGCAGCTGAGTGCGATAGTGGGCAATTTGCTGAGGCCTAGTTGCAAGTGTCTCATCTCATTCCTTGCAGAGTTGTCTCCCAGCTCCTGGCTGAGCTTGACGGCCTTCATTCTACCAGAGAGGTCTTTGTCATCGGAGCTACAAACAGGCCCGACCTCCTGGACCCATCACTGCTCCGGCCAGGGAGGTGTGTTGTGCGCTACTCTTCCTTGCTTCAGGGCAGTTCCCTAGAACTCTCAGGCAGCGATGAGCTGGGCTTTGTCCCAGCCACGGTCCCTCCACAGAGGCTGTTCCTAAGGTGATGGTGGCCCTGGCTTGTGGGGGATGTAGGAAGCTGAGAGGAGGCCCCTGCCCACAGCTGTAGCAGCAGCACAGCGCACTGCTGCTGGTTACTTTTCCCCCGCCGCTGTGGTTATTACCCCAGCAAAAGAACAGGGCAAAAGGGCTCCTGCCATGGCACTGAACTGGCAGCAGAAATGGGTCCCCTAGGGCCTTTTCTGCAGAGCTGCCTCCTAGCCTGTCCTGATGCTTGCAGTTAGGCCATCCTGGGGCAGTATTTGGTATTTGCCCTTGTTGGACCTCGTGAGGTTCCTGTGAACCCATTTCTCCAGCCTGCTGAGGTTCCTCTGAAGAGCAGCCCTGCCCTCCAGTACATCGACTGCTTCCCCCCCAGTCTGGTATCATCCACGAACTTGACAGCAAAAGGAACTGCCCCAGGTCCTCCCTTTGGTTTCTGGTGCACAGGGCTGCACTGTGGGGACAAGTTTCTCTTGGCCTTTTTTTGACTGTCTCTTCTCTCTGCTGACAGATTTGACAAGCTGGTCTATGTGGGCATAAATGAAGACCGGGGGTCGCAGCTGCAGGTGCTGAGTGCCGTCACCAGAAAGTGAGTGACCTTATCTTCTCGCAGCTGCCTTCCACAGTCCTGCAGTGGGCAGCAGTCTTTCTGGGGCTGACATGTGGGCTGCTCCAGCCTGGCCTCATGTCTGGGCCCCAGAGAGCACCCAAGTTGCTGGCATGCAGCCTGCAGGAAGGGGAGGACAGGGTAGTTTTTCCGGAAGCAGACTGGAGCTAGCTCCCTGCACGATGGGAGCAGCTCAGCCCACTGTCTGAGTGAAGGGTGGAGGAGCTGGCAGGGTTCTCCAGTCATCGTGCTTGTGTCTTTTACTCGAGGAGCTCAAGCAGATCCTCTCAGCATGGTGAGGCTGCAGGGCACCAGCACAGCAGGAAGTCCCCATTTGGGTCCTGCGGGGTTTCTGCTAGCACATTTCCTACTGTTTCCAGGACCAAGGGCACAGGTAGCTCATCTCACCTCTTCTTGTCCAGCAGTGCTGAGGGGTGTTGTGCAGCCCGTGCTCTGTGTATCTTCCTTAACAAAACAGCTGTTGTGTAGGTCACTGAGCAGTGGTGTCTGGCTGCTTCCCAAGCTCTTGTGAGCTCCCCAGAAGGGGAGGAAGTGAGCTGTGCAATTCAAGTATGGGGGTACCCCCCGAGACAGCTGGGTGAGCAGCAGAGCAGCAGTGAATCTGCCTCAGCAGGGACTTTGTATGCTGGCTAGCTGGGATTGCTCCTCCCTTCAAGGATAATCTGGTAGGAGAGGCAAAAGCATGGGCTGGCTGTGAGCATTTTATCACACCATGTGGCTTGGCAGCGGTGCCCTCCAGCACAGTGCTGCTGTTTGCGCTCTAGGAGGCTCACTGTCTGCAGTGTGGCTCTGATGGGATGGTTTGGTGTCAAGGTGGTTTGTACTGTCAGTAATTAAACGTGTTCTAATTCAGCCCTGGCTGCAGGCTGTTCCCAGGTTTGGAGAGCACTTAATTTCCCTGAGTGAGAGTTCAGAGTTGCTTTTGATCCTACTTAGCAGGAGAGAGGACCTTGCTGCAGGGATGTCTCAAACAGAAATAGCCATGTTAAAAGGAAAAGAAAAAAAAAACACTCAGGAAAGCCTTTGATTTTTGGAGCATGCAGAGCACAGCCCAGCATAAAGCATAACTCTGTGGCCTCCAATTCCTCCTGTCCAGTCACTGCCTGCCGCGTCTCTCCCAGTCTGTGTTTTTTTGTTTATTTGTTTGTTTTGGGGGGGTGGCTTTCACACCTGTGGTTTTCTTTCTTGGCAGGTTTAAATTAGATCCTTCTGTGAGTCTCCCCAGCATCCTAGAAAAATGCCCCACGCGGCTGACAGGAGCAGACATCTATGCGCTGTGCTCGGATGCCATGATGTGCGCTGTCAAGCGCAAGGTGGAATGGATTGAGGAAGGTGGGAGCCTGACCCCTACCCATCCCACATGCTGAGGCTGCCCCACAGAGGGGACAGTTACTGCTGCCAGCAGGAACTAGGCTTTGAAAGAAGAGCCTCGATGGCTTTGGGACCGTGTCTAAATGCTGGGCTGTGTGTTACTGGCAGGCAGTCACTGCACATGGGGTCATCTTTCTCTCCAGTGCTTGGCCCCAGGGGAACGGAGAGAGAGAGACGTGACTCCCAGCCCATTAGCAAATAAGAGCAGGCTGGAGGGAGGGCTGTTTGGACATGCCGCCTGGCCCTGCTCTTTGCTCTTAGCCTTTTCCTCCTCTCTCTCATGCAGGGCTGGATAGAGAGAGCTCTGCTCTGGTCCTGACCATGGAGGACTTCCTGCAGGCTGCTGCAAGGTTACAGCCATCAGTCTCTGAGCAGGAGCTGCTCAGGTACAGACTCATCCAGCAGAAGTTTGCTGCCTGCTAACCCCCAGCAGAGCTAAAAGTGGAGGGAGTGAAGGGGATGATATGGTAAAGGACCTGAGAACTGAGACAGAAAGTCACCCTCCTGCTTTTCTCCCATCACTCCTAGACCCTCTTCTTTTGTGCCTGGATGAGCCAGTGGCCATGCCTTGCAAAGGCACTCAGTCTGGTGGCACTCAGTCTTGCTCCCTCACATCCAGGGGAGCACCTCACGGGTACCCAGGAGCATACCAGGGAGACCTCCCAGCAGGTGGGAAGCTGGGATTCTCATGGTCGTGGGGAGCGTGGGAATATCTCTGTGGGTGACAGGCATTAATGGGAGAGCAAAGCCCAAACTGTACCCAGTTTGGCAGCAGGAGGGGGTCTGGTGGCCATCCCTGGTTGGGGCATCAGCCCTCAGTGAGGGGGTGCTGGCTAGAGCATGGAGGCACAGCAAGTGATGCTTGCTGTGGCTGGCCTGGGCTTGATGTGGACTTTGTAAATAAATGCAGGTTTCTACTCCAGCTCTTGGCTCTAGGTGGTCACTGGGTGGCTTTGGGCCTTTGCTCACTGCAGGCATCAGTGGCTCAGGAAGGGCCCTGTGAACACGGGGAAGGGCTGGGTTTTGCAGAGAAAACAGTGTCCTGCAGGGAGTGGGGAAATTTAGGAACATGGCTGGAGCAAAGGCTGCCACCATGGTTGGGGTGGAGGGACAGGCGCATGTGACAGATGAGGAGGGAGCAGGATTTGAGAGCTGGGAGAAGAGAAAGTAAAGGGGAATCTTACTGCTGCCTACAGCTACCTCATGGGAGGGTACTGATTCTTGGAGGTGCTCAGTGACAGGACAAGAGCAATGGGGACAAGTGGCAGCAAGAGAAAGTCCCATTCCCTATTAGAAAAAAATTTGTTGTAGTGAGAGTAGTGAAACCCTAGGTCAAATGCTGAGAGCTGCTGTGGGGGCTCCAGCCTTGGAAATATTCAGCTCAGGGCTGGAACTGCCTGGACCCACCTTATTTCAGCTGGCTTGCAATGAGTGCGAGCTGGACCAGAGACCCGCCCCACTGAGGCCTCATCCGTCCTCACTCTGGAAAAGTGGCTGCAGGTTCCTGACAGCTGCTGATGCTATCACATGCGTGCTGCTGCTTGGCCTTTGCTGAGGAAGCCAAATCAAGATCCCAGACTCGAGCTGTGCGTGAGCTTCCGCCTCTCGCATGTCCTATCCCTGCAGCTGCTTGCACAGCTTGTGGACAGCCTGGGGTTAAGCCAAGGGCAGGCACCTGCCCCAGCCAAATCAGGTTTTGCTGCAAGGCAAGTTTTGCCTCTTGCTACCAGCCCCCAAAACTGCAGCCATTGCGTGGGCTGGCGGGTGGGGGTTAAGGACCAAATCCTCATTGTGCTCCTCCGTGGAGGGCTGGTCCTCCAGAACCGCAGGCATTTAAGGGGTGAAGCCCCAGCTCATGAACGCCGCTAGCCCTGTTGCTCCGGCTCTGACACCCAAGCCTGTTCAGACGGAGCCGCCTGCCTCTAGGGCCACGACGCACTGCTGCGGTTGGCTGCCACCTCGCACCAGGATGGTGAGGAGGGAGTTATGGCCGCAGCAAAGGCTCCACCTGGGCGTGCAGCTCTTCCACACCCTGGGAGCACCCATAGCACCAGGGAGAGGTGGGGGGGCAAGGGGGTGCTACAGAGTGTGGGACAGCCCAGCTCCCACCCTGGGGTATGCTGAGGGGTGTCCAGAAAGGTAGGGGATGGCGCCTGGGGTGGGAGAAGGCTGGCTGCTGGAGTCCTGCCACAGCAGGACTCAGTAGTGACGTGCAGCCAGCCACCCTGCCTCTGCTTCAAAGGGTGCCCAAAAACCATGTGCCACAGGAGGGCCAGCACCTGAGGCGCAGGCTGGGGTGCAGCGGGCTGAGGCTGGGTCTGCACGGCCGTGGGGCTCCCCATGGGCCTGGCACCAGCACTGCCATCCCCTTAACCTAGCTTCTGCCGTTCCCTGGGCACTGCCATCCACACTGTCGTGGCCTGGGCCGCTCCCCTGGCCCCGAACCCTGCCCATACATGGACACACGGACCAGGGGCTGTGGTAGCTCACATGAGCACTCTTAATTAATGGGAAAGGGGCTCCCGCGCAGCCCTCAGCAGGCACGTGGGGACATGCACGCGGCAATGCCCCTGGCCCCCCCTGAGCTGAGTTCCCCGCCACCACTGCCGCCCCATCAGGCCGTCTTCAGGCTGTCTTCTTCACGACGTGGATGAAGTAGCAGGGGGTGTGGGCCTGCCCCGGCGTGTAGGGCTGGAAGTCGCCCAGGACGCTGTGCTGGCATTTCCCCTGGAAGGCGCCTTTCAGCAGGACCGTGAAGGCCTCCAGCTGGTGCGGGTAGTATGAGAGCCGAAATTTGCTGTAAGGAGGCACCGGGTTGAGGCTAGGACCCATGGCGGAGGGGCTGGGCACCAGCCACCCTGACCACCAGCCCCCACTCACCTCAGCTCTGGGGATGCCCCAGCCTCTGTGGCAGGGACCTGCACTGTGTAGTCCAGGGTCACCATGTGAGCCTTGTTGTTCACCAGCAGCACTGATGTGGTGATGTCCTTGGTCAAGTCACTCTGGGGAACCATAGGAGGCCAGCTGGGTGCTGTGGGCATGCAGCCCCCCCTTCTCCCCCCCCCCCCCAGCCTGCCCTGGTATATGGAGGGAGTGGGGTGGGGATTAAGCTGGGGCAAGATCTCAATGGCCACCTACCTTGTAGTAGATGTTCTTGCCTGGTGGCGCGCAGCCCGTGGCCAGGATGTGGTCATAGTTGCGGTGGTCGATTACCAGGACTCCCCCGGGCCTCACCATGCTGGCAATGTTCCTCAGGGCCAGCTTGTGGTCGCTCTGGTCCCCTGGGGAGGGAAACATGGTATCTCCAGGCCCCATAAGTGCCCCCCCCCAAAAAAAAAAAAAAAAAAAGTGTGGACTCAATGGTCCCAAGAGTTGGGGCACCTGCTCAGGCTCTCTGGCAACATGCCATGCCCCAGCAACTCCAGCTGCCCCCCCCCCCCCCCCCCCCCCACCCCCCCCCCCCCCGCCCCCCCCCCCCCCCCCCAAGTTCAGGCATAGTCTCAGCCTCCTGGGAGCCCCTGTACACCACCGCATGCCCCCCCCCCCCCGAGTCCCACCTTTGAAGTCTGGCAGGTGGGCGAAGGAGTTGCCCAGGCAGATGACGGCATCAAACCCATCCCCCGGCTTCTCCAGGTCCTTCTCCAGCGTCAGCCAGTTGGCCTCCTCGATGACTGCGGCGCAGGAGGGAGGGTGAGAGCAGGCCCCCCCCCTTCCTCCCGCAGCACCACCGGTGGGTGCTGGGGTGCCCCATACCCTCTCCCCCCGGTCCCCGCACCCCATCGGTCGAAGGGCTCCTCCTTGCGCCGCTCCCAGCGCTCCTTCAGCGCGTACTTGAGCATCTTGTCGCTGGCGTCCACGCTGGTCACCAGGAAGCCCTCCTCCAGCAGCATGATGGAGTCCACCCTGGGGAGAGCGCGGTGAGACGGGGGGTGGCGGCAGCGGCGGCGGGAGGGGGGGCCGGGGCAGCCCGGGGCCGCGGCCGCCTCACCCGGTGCCGCAGGCCACGTCGAGCACGGAGCGGCAGCGGTGCTGGCGGAGCAGCGCCACCAGCCAGCTGCGGTACTCGGCCGTGCGGCTCCGCGTGTCGCCGATGTAGAGCTGCCACACGCGCGCCGCCCGCCCGTCCGCGTACTGGTCCGGCAGCCCCTCC
>NW_020450822.1:476310-480676 GCF_003343035.1 Apteryx rowi | reverse complement strand
GAAGGTCCCCACCTGAGGCCAGAGCTCACGTGAGCCTCCTGCTGGTAGCCGCGAGCAGCACCCCCTGCTGGCCTCACTCACCCCCAGGCCAGCGGCCCCCCTGGCCCTTAGCACCCACCGGGAAAATCGCAGGGCCCAAACACATCCCCGCAGTGCAAAGGCGAGCTGCCCTCCTGCCTAGGGAGTGCAGGGCGCAAGCGCAGCCCCCGCACCAGTGTCTTTATTTACAGTCCTTGCACCAGGTGCTGGCAGCACAGGGAGGAAGAAGAGAAGGGCTTTTGGGCAGAGCTCACGTCCTCACCCAGAGTTGGGCACAGTGCTCTGGGACAAGCTGAGAGGCCCCAGGAGCAGGAGACGACGCTTAAGCGGCCACGTTCTGCCATATACCCCAGCCTGGCAGGGCTGGGCCCGCAGCGCGGTGCGGAGACCCCCACCTGCTCCCTGCAGAGCTGCCCCCAGGACAAGAGTAAGGCTTGCAAGTTTACAACCACAGCCGGCCCAGAGTGCTGTCCCTCGGAGGAATCAAGTACCCCTCCAGTCAAATCCCTTTTCCTTCAGTACTTGCAGGACACAGCTGTGTGAGATGACCAAATGCCACAGAGCGCACGGCACCCGTGCTGGATGCCTACAGCTCGTCAGCTGGGCTGTGGGCGAGGGGAGCCTTCTCCTGAATGCCGCTCTCCTCCAGGGTCTCCCCCATGGCTGGGAGGCTGTTGGCTCCCTTGCTCTGCTCCTGCCTGGCTTTCTTCTTCTTCTTCCCACTCTTTTTCTTGCTCTGTTTCTCCCCCACACTTGCCAGGTCACCCTTCTTGCCGGTCCACTTCTCTGCCAGGCAGCCTGGGGAAGACATGGGCAGAGGGGGCCTTGAGGGAGATGCTGGGCTCCCCCTGCCCTGGCTGGGCTCCCCCACAAGCATGCACAGCCTACGGTGACAGCAAAATCCCACTTACTTGCATCCTTCCCTTTTAGCACATGGTCAGCGCAGAGAAACTGGGAGAGATCTTCCTGCTGGTGGTGCCTGTACCAGTCCTCTATCACATCTTCATACTCCTCCACCAGCACATCGCACTAGCGGAGAAAGGAGAGCCCAGCTCTAGGCACGCATGGCCAGGGCAGCAGCTCCTGCCCACGCATCTGCTGCCTGGGATGTGTGCCAGATCCGTCCCTCTGAACCCAAGGCTGGTGGCCCCTGCTCCAGCCTGCAAGCCCGCACCAGCCATCAAAGGCCAGTCGACCTGGGAACGGTACCTGCTTTTTGAGGTCGGCCACCTCCGCCGAGGTCTCGTTCCACAGCTCATAGGGGATGTCCATCACCACTTTGACACCCTTGTGCACCAGGTTGTGTAGAGTCTCAAACGTCTCCGACATGCCCTGGGAGAGAAGAGCAGCCCTTGTGAAGCAACACTTCCCCCCACCTGGCTCCTGCTCTCTCCTTCCAGACACAGGCCGCACGACGTTGCCCAGGGATTCAGACCTGCGCAGGATGGCTGCAATCAGGGGACCCATGCTATCAGTGTCACCAGGACAGCGTTTAACTGGCAGCGAGTCCCTCTCTGCAATGATCCCCTGATCATAAACAAAGCTGGAAAACACAGGCCAGGCAACACGGCCCCTTGAGGCTCAGCAGGTTCCCTCCTGAGCAAGGGAGGACTTGGGCCTGCCCCATCATCCCTCAACTGACCTTGGAGCCAGCATTCTGTTAGCTTTCGGGGGATACAGATGAGGGGACGAAACACGGACCCAAGGTTCAGTGCTCTGACGGTGCAGGGACAGGTGTGAGGGACACTTACAGAAGCACGTGACTGGAGGACAACCCTCACCTTTGCAAATCTGTTGCTGCCACTCCTTTCCTTGTGCAGATTGTAGTCCAGAAGCCTCTTACAGATGTTCTCCGTCACCTCAATTAACCGGATGTCCCTGCACAGAGAAAATGGGAGGGGAAGGGCTCGGCGCTGCTCTGCAGGAACACCTGCAGCACCATGCCAGGCCTCAGACCAGGCAGCACGTGACAGGCGCTGTGGCTCCCAGGCTCTCCCAAGCAGGAGGAAAACACCACAGGCAACTCTGCCCACCAGACAGAACTGGTGCATTTTGGCACCCAGACACTCAGGGAAGTTGTGTGCAGCTGATTTGGGATGTTCCCAGCTCCAGGGGTGGTGACAGGAGACCCTCCCTTTCGCTCGCCTGAGTCACTTACGACTGTGTGTACTTGACAGGTGAGCCCTTCCTGTCCAGGAAGCCATACTTCGTGTCAATTACTTCCTTCGTCTTGCCTGTCTCCTCAAAAGCGGATTTCAGCTCCAGCGCCACATACTTGCACACTGCAGGACAGAAAGCAGAGGTGGGTCAGTAGGTTTTACTGCTCTTGGGCAGACAGCACACTTCAGGCTGTCGCTCCCGGCGAACAGGACTGCTTTAGAAGCAAACGGCAGGAGTCAGGCTCACTAGAGCTGTCACGAGCAGAAAAGAGACACCTTTGCTACTGTAAGGAGAAAGAAATAAGCAGGAACATCTCCAACGATTCCAGAGGAGATGTCTTGAAGCAGGAAGGCCTGAATCAATGCTTCAGTACAAGCTCATCCAAACAGCCAGCTGTTATGTCACAGCTGGGAAGGGAGACAACGGCTCCTTGTAATTTCACCTGCAGGTGCCCTGAGACAGCTCCACTTTCCAGCCATGAAGAGCCTTATCCCTTCCGCCCTGGCAGAGGATGAGTCTTCTTGCAGTGCCAGCGACAGCCTCGCTGTGACTCACAGCTTGTGCTCTCAACATCAACGCGTCGCACCCGATAATGGCTCTGCCAGCACCCAGGGGAGGTGGAGATGCAGGGGCTGGGGCTGAGGGCAGTGGGCCCTGCTCCAGGGGAGCGTGTGGGCAGCCGGCATTTGGGATCAGAGTGGCTCACAGGGTCAGCGCCGCAGGATGAGGTGGTGGCTGCGGCCTGCATTGTTGTATGTGGGGCTGTCGGCCCCAGCAGTGCTGTGCCAGGCACCGTGTGTAGTACTGTGGCACCACTAACTTTATAACAGTTTATACTTTCCTTTATAAAACAGGGAGAAAAAAGCTTTATTTCCTCTGTAACAAACAGTCCAACAGAGCTGTAGAAACCGAGAGAGGGAGAAGAGAGAAACATCTCTGGGCTTTACAGGTTTAAGCGTGGAGAGAAGGAAGCTGGGTGCTCTGCAGCCCATACTCCCCTGCGAGATCGGGGCCCTGGCAGGCTCCAGAAGGCCTTGTCCCACGCTGCACGCTCTCATTTCCACAGTCCACCTTGTTCTTCAGCCCTGCTTTGGGAGAAAGACCAAGCATCTCCAGCAGGAATGGTCCGACAGCTGTGAGCCACTGCACATTCTCCCAGGCACATGGATGGAGGGAGAGGTGCTGCAGGCAGGAGGGCAGCGAGGGGGTTGCTCCAGGGTTGCGGTGCCCATATCTGCCTGTAAGCACCGCCTGCACCTCTCTGCCCACATCGAGGGCTGAGCGCTCCTTCCTGCAGCCCCTTGCTCCTCCCTCGTGGGCCTCCCTTTCCACACAACACCCGGCTGCTGCAGAGTCTCCACCTCTGCCAGGAGCACTCACTGCCCAGTCCAGTTATTTAGATACTGCCCACTGCTGTCGCTGCTGGCTCATACAGGTCCCAAACCTGGGCAGGAAGAGGAGCAACACACAGTCAATGCTCACCACGACGCTTTGTCGAGGTTGTGCGGGTGCCGCAGCGCAGCTCAGACGTCAGTGTCTCCAGAGCTTCTTCCCCAGTAGCGAAAGCTTTGCAGAGAGCTCCAGAGTTGCTCGTCTTCCTTTTCTCTTAACCATCAAGCTCCACATGTGCCTATGGCTGTGCTCTGAGAGCCTAGAAACACAACTAAGCCAGAGGAAGCCACAGCAGACAGCAAAGGCCTGTCACGACCTACCCCGACTCGTCCGCGCTGCTGGGGTTGCTTGTGAACCAAGGGAGGAAGCAGTCGCCGGTGGGGGGGGAACCCAGCCCCTGTCCAGACACCAGCCTGGAGCCTCCCGGGAGCCCGCCCCCAGCCCCGCTCACCCTCGCACTTGCTGGGCAGCCGCACCCAGTCCGCGTCGTCGCCGCCGCCCGCGCCGAGCAGCGCCGCCGCCACCAGCACCGCCGCTGCCGCCGCTGCCGCCGCCATAGCTTCGCTTCCGGGGCCGTGCTTCCGGGAACAGTCCGCCCCGCCGGGTAACCATGGAAACCGGGCGGCACCGGCCAATCGGAGCGGCGCGCGCGTCCCCCGCGGCCAATCCCGCCCGCCCGCCGCCAGCCAATACGGGCGCTCCGAGGCCCGCCGCGCTCGGCTGCCGTGGAATTTCATCCGGGCCGCGCGCCCCACGCGCAGGCGGCGGCGCCCAC
>NW_020450822.1:474326-476220 GCF_003343035.1 Apteryx rowi | reverse complement strand
GGGGGCTAAGACCTGCCCCCTCCTCCGCAAGAACTGGGGGTCCTTCCCCCACAAAAATGTGGGGGTCCGCCCCTGTCCCTCAAATAATTTGGGGTCCCTCCCCCACAAAATGTGGGAGTCCACCCCTGTCCCACAAATAATTTGGGGTCCCTCCCCCCCAAAAAATGTGGGGGTCTGCCCCTGTCCCTCAAAAAATTTGGGGTCCCTCCCCCACAAAATGTGGGAGTCCATCCCTGTCCCACAGAAAATTTGGGGTCCCTCCTCCCCCCCCCAAAATGTGGGGGTCTGTCCCTATCCTTCAAATAATTTGGGGTCCCTCCTCCCCCCCAAAATGTGGGGGTCTGCCCCATCCCTCAAATAATTTGGGGTCCCTTCCTGCCCCCCGCATAATTAGGGTTCCTCCTCCCCACAAAAATGTGGGGTGCCCTCCTTGTCCCTCCAAACTATTTTGGGTCTCTACCCCCCTACAGCACTCCGGGGTCTGCTCCCTCCCCCCCCCCAAATACTTGGGGTGCCTCCAGGGTCGGTGTGGGGTCCCTGCCCCTCCAGGCCGAGGCCCCCCCCGCACTGGCCCTGGGGGGGCCTCATGCCGTGGCGAGGAGGACGGAGGTGAGGAGGGCGTCGAAGAGCAGCACCTTCAGCAGCAGCACCCGGATGGCCATGAGCAGGGCTGCGGCAGCGCAGGCGCGCGGCGCTGCGAGGGAAGGAGCCTCAGCGCAGCCCCCTGCCTCCCCACCCTAAGCCAGCCAGGGGGTTCCTTCGCAGTATCCCCCCCCCAGTATCCCTGCTGGCGTTAGGCTCATGGGGACACAGAAGGGGGGAGACTCACCAGCGGGGGCCCCCGGACATAGCTCTGCCTCGGTGTCTCCTGCAGGGCACAGAGAGCAGCTGGGGCAGGAAGGGGCCCGAAGCCAGGTGCGCGAGCGGGGCCCACCACAACCCCCTTCCTGCGGAGGGGCCGCAGCACTTCACCTCGGCGGCCCTCACGCCCGCTCCCCACCACCAGCCCACGGCCCAGCAGCGGGAGCCAGGGCCATACCGGTGATGTGGAGGGGCTCAGAGCTGTGCGCCGGCACGGTCCGGTCGGGCCCGACGTGGCAGGCAAGCGCGTCGCTGTCAGCAGGGAGGACGGAAACGGTGCTGGCGGTGCCGTCGGTCCTGTGGGACACCCCATAGGCAAAGGCGCCCAGGGTGCTGCCGTCGCCGCTGGAAATCCAGACGGCGTCGCGGGAGCCTGGCGGCAGGTCGCTCACCACGCAGGCCACCAGCCGCCGCCGCTGCCCGTTCACCACCATGGTCAGCGGAGGGGCCAGCGTGGGAAAGGGGCCTGCTGCTCCGAGGGCTGGGGAAATGGGGGGGGGAACATTAGGGGCTCCTGTGGCCCCAGCGCATCCCCTCCCCTGCCATGGGCCCCCACCCAGCTGCCCCCCACTTTGCCACCTGGCCTTCGCCCGTGGGCTCGGTGGCACCCAGACCGCCATCCCCAAAGCCCACAGCCCGGGGCCCCCATTCGGCCCTGGCCTTGAAGGGTGCCTTGGCCTCATGCCCCCCGGCCGGGGTACTCACAGGGCAGGAGCTGGAGCAGGGTGGCGAGCAGGAGCAGCCCGGCCACCCCCATGGCGGCGGTGTGGGGCTGCCGGGGGGCTGCCCTGTAACCGTTGCTCACACCTGTGTGTCAGTGGGCTGGGGGGGGGCAGCCCAGCCTGCTGTCGGGGCAAGGGGGGCAGAGGCAGCCTTGGGGGCATGGGGGCCAGCACCCACTTTCGCCTTGCAGCTGCACTGCTGTCCTGCAGCATTGGTGGTGCTGACCCCTGGCACCAAGGGGAGCGTGTCCCCCCAAACAGTGATGCCGCCCCATCCCCCCCAAAACACCAGTGGTTACCACCCCATCCCC
>NW_020450822.1:454066-474030 GCF_003343035.1 Apteryx rowi | reverse complement strand
GCGGCCTCCTTGGCGGAGGTGCTGCGGCTGGTGCAGAGCGGGCGGGCGCCGCCGGGTGTGCGGCGCCCCCACGCCGCGCCCACGCGGGACCCCCCCACCGCCTCCCGCCTGCCGCGCCCGCCCAAGCCCTGGGAGAGCCGCCGCGCTGGGCCGCCCTGAGCCCAGGACGCACCGTAAGCCTCGGCCCTTCCGCCCGCCCTGCCGGACCCCAGCCCCCTGGGCCTAATCCTGCCGCGAGACGCCTGAAACCCTGAGACAGCCCCCGCGCTGCCACACGGCGCCGCGGGGGCCATGCCGCCCTCCCGCACCGTACCCCACCGGACGCTGGTGCACACGGATGAGCCACTGCCCCTGCAACACATCCTCCCCCCCCCCCCCAATCCTATTCTTCCTCTAACACGTCCTACCGCCACCCGCGGGCTTACCCCTTCCAGCCTGCCACTGTAGGGATGGCTAACACGGCAAAGGCTGTCCCACAACCCGGCTTTGAACAAAGGTTTTTTTAGAAACATATAAAACAACTCTTAACAAGAGGTACAAAACTTTCCTTCCGCATGCTCGACCCCAACAGAGCTGGTCACGCTGGGCCTGGGCACCAGCCCAGTCTCCCTTGAGCAGGCACTTGGCATGTCCACACGGGAGATGTTACAAAGAGCACCAGAGGACGTGGCAGTAGGTGGGAGCGCTACCAGGGCCTTCAGGGACAGCAGAACAAGGCTGGCATCAAGCTTGGGTTGCCACAGGCAACCCCACATGGGGCGCTTGTACGATGAATGTAAGACAAAGCTTCTGGTGGATGTGATTTCCTGTCCTGGGGCATCTACGCAGCTGTGCTAGCAGCACCAAAGAGCTGCTGCGTGACAGGGCCAGGCTGAAAAGCCACCTGCTTTCTTCTTCAGCCAGAGACAACAACGAAAATCACAAAGCAGTGCGATGCAGCACAGAGAGGCGCTGAGCTCAACAACATCAAATGTGGCTCAGTGATCTTGGTTTGTCTTACTGTCGGGCTGTGACTGACTGCGCTACAGCTTAGTGCTTTTCTTCCTCTTACTGAGTTGAGGCATATGTAATAAGATACAAAAATAAAACAGGTCCAATCACTTTAGCACGCAACCATCATTAAGGCATATGTTTTGCAAGTTTTTTTTCCCTTTAAAAAAGCAACAAAAATATCTTTTTTGGTTCCTTTCCAGCATTCACTTCATGCTGTTTTATGACCTTTTCATCTTCACAGCTGCAGCCAGTGCTCAGAGAACGGAGAACCCTCACTGCTTCCAACCCAGCAGCCTCGTGGGCACAGTGATACTGCTTGGTTTCCATACTCCACATCTCAATAGCCAGTGATCCTTTATGAAGTGCAAATGAACTTCAACAGCGCTGCATTTCTTAGCAATGCAGCTTAGCAGATTGCCCCATCCCAATACAAATAAACTAATCTCACAACCATTTGAAGAACCTGAGAACTGACTTAACGCTCGAAACCCTCAAGGGGAAAATGCAGGACTTGTAACAGGCGCTCCCTCCCTGCCAGCAGCAGAATCACTGTGCCTGACAACAGAGCTACTCCACATTGAGTGTTGTTTTTATGTTCATGGCTGCCAACTCTGCCACGAAGTAGCGGAAGACGTGCGGCACAGGGACAACCTCAATGGTGTCAGCCTCGCTGCAGACAGAACACGAATATCTCCTGTTGCTTGCCACAGAGGAGGAAGGCGGAGGTTGCTCAAGCAGAGGAGATGTCATACTTCCACAGCTCATGCAGACATAGGCTATGGAGCCATCGGAGCAGTTGAACAGGCGGTCTTGCAGCAAGAAAGATGTGCCATGAGCTAACAAAGCATCGCGTTCCATCTCGCCAAAGCGAATGCCACCTTCCACATTCCTCCCCTTGATGGGCTGGTTGGTGATGCTGTCTCGGGGCCCTGTAGTCCTCACCTGGAATTTGTCTGAGACCATGTGGCGCAGGCGTTGATAGTACACGACTCCCACAAAGATCTCCGCTTCCAGCTCCAGGCCGCTGACTCCGCTGTACATCTTCTCAGTCCCAAAGAAGTTATAACCTGCACCCAGTAAAGTCTCACCAAAGTATTTCAAAGCAGAGTTCTTCTCTGTGAAGGTGAATGGAGTGGCATCGTAGCAGACCCCGTGCAGCGCTGCGGACTTCCCTGCCATGCTCTCTATTAACATCCCAATGGTCATACGAGAAGGAAAACCATGAGGGTTGAAGAGGATGTCTGGAACCATCCCATTCTCTGTGAACGGCATATCCTCAACTGGCCAGAGCTGGCTCAGGATGCCTTTCTGTCCATGGCGGCTGGCGAACTTGTCTCCTACAGTTGGATTTCGGGGAACTCTCACAGTGATGCAAGCCTTCTTGAATTTCCCAGTGCCACGGTCGTTACTGCACAACCTGACGTTGTCTACAATGCCGATTTCCTTATTCCTGTGTAGGTGGGGAAAGAATCACAGCAAAAGTGTCAGGTGGGCTAATGATTTTTAGCTAGGAAAAGGAATCGAAGGAAAACAAAACTGCTTTGGAAGTCACATAAAACGGCTTGGGACTGCTGGGGATCAATGCATTTCTTGAAAAATACCATTCAGTAGCGAGGGAAATCAGCCTGCTAAAGAATTAGAGCTAGAAAGCAATACACAGGTATCACACACATACCTTGGTTTGCTGTTTCTAATACTAAAAGCAGAGCTATGACTTTCAAGTGAACAAATAACATCATCCACGATTTAAAAAACATTTAAACCTAGTACATCTGTATAGTACCTGATCTGACAAGCTGAATCCCAATGCCCATTTGTTTTTTTTTAAGGAATGCTCCCCCCGCAATAAATTCACACTGCCTTGGTGGAATATTAAAATAAAGAACTGAGGTCAGTGCAAAGCAGAGAGGAAAGCTCAGAGGAGGAAAAGAAGGCACAGTAAGAGCTGACATGGCCTTTGCCAACAAGCTCCTCTGCTCAGTGGCATGCAGCTTCTCCAAATGAATCATCAGCTTGACATTTCACATGTTAGGTGCCTCGTGCAGGCTTAATTTTTGTTGTGAAGCTTTCAGCACAAACTATCTGCCCATTTTGGAGACAATTAAAAAATAGACTTGCCCAAATTAAGTGAGAGTTACTTTTTTCCTTTCCTTTGAAGATCCTCATGACCACAGTTTTTGCAGGACTGTACCTGGTTTAGAGCTATTCTTTTGCAGTGTCCAAATGTAAGCAAGGTTCAGGCCACCACAAAAAAGAAAAACTGAGCTTTGTAAGCCTCTTCCAAGCTTGTTCAAAAGTTTTAAGTCAAAGCCTCTCTCCTCCATCTCTTCCCAGCCACACATGAGATCTAGCAGTGTATGCAGCGCACCTTTATGGCAGAAAGAGAACTCTCTCTAAGGGTCTTGGGTCTCCATGGCAAGCTGGGGGCAGGAACCAACACTGAGGGCAGGAAGCCTTCCCTCTCCCTATACACCTTAACAACTATCTGATTTGGAGCCAGAATAGAAAAAAGCTGGAGCACAGAAGCAGGATGGCTCTCTAGACAAGGAGCCTGAACTAAGACCAGGCTGGCATGAGAGAGCTGGGGAGCAGGAGCACAAGGTGGGACAGGAGCCTGCCAAAGTATGATTAAAGAAAAGGAACAGACTGAGTTGACAGCAAATTCCCGCAATCCCCCACTGCCATGTGCTGAATCTCTTTGCAACTTAGCTCTGCTCTAAGACCAGGATTCACTCTACCCACCCACAGCAACCTTGCAGTGCAGCTAAAGACACCATTTATTATTTAGTAATAAAAAAATGACTTTCTCAGTGATGCTTGTTACTGTGTTACCCAAGTGCTCCACAAACTAATTTTTCTTCATAATGTGAATAATAAATAGCATTATCTCCACTCTGTAAATAGTGCAGAGACACAGGTAAGGCCTGAAGATGTATGCATCTGTGGGTGCAGAATGTATTTAAATATATCCTTGTTTTTGTTAATGTTTTTGTTTTCCTTTCCTGAAGGGACTAAGAGGATTTTTAGTCAATGCCTCAGGATCTTTCTCTCTTTCAACTGAAGTTCAAATCTTACAAAACTTATGCCTGAAATACTCTGGAAGGAGGGGAGGGGGAAGATGACACACTTGGACATTCCAGCTGTTTGGACATTGCAAACTAATAAAAATGCTTTGATCCCCAAATCCTGTAACAACTGCTTACAAGGTTTCCTAGCAAATCTCTGGGAACAGACACTTTTAAAAAAACCCCAAAAACACTAAACATCTTACTCAATTCAATTAACAAAAACCTATAGAAAACAGCTGCAAGGGACAGGCAGATGAATGGTCCTCGGGAGACAGCAAAACATTTGTGCAAGCTCACCTTCCCCACCAGTCTCAGATTTACCTCTACAGGTAAATCAAGCTCTGCAGCTCTTCAGGGTAAGCTAGCTTAGAGAAAAGCCAGGATACATGGCTGGGAGTTGCCTACAACATGAGTTTCATGCTCTCCCTCTCAGCACATGGACACCTGAAACACTATCGCTGTTAGGAGAAAAGGGAACACCTGGAGAAAGGACACTGAAGCTCATCAGGGCCAACTATTATCAGACTGTTCACAACTGGCTGTTCGGAGCCAGGAGGGGCAAGTGGAACTTACTGATAGTACACAGTGAAGGTCTCCCCAGTGCTGAGGTTCATGAAGCTGTAGAACGGATCCCCTGGCTGCAAGATGGAGCCAACAAAAGGTAGTCCGTCAGCATCTAACTTCTCTGTAAAGTTCACATCACCAGGCTTGACACCAAATACTAAGGTATCGCCTCCCCTGTTGGCTCTAAGGGAAAGGTCAATGCTCTCCACCTTGATAACACTTCCATAGGCAAACCCTCTCTCCCAGGAAGATTTGTTCACAATCTAAAAAGGAAAAAAAAAAAAAGGCCTGTTAAAGACTCACTAATAACTTCAACAAAGAAATGATCTCCCTTATGATCTGACACTTACCTTTGTAACATCACCTTCCTAAACTAAACCTCCCAGGAAGTCAGCATTCGTACAGACCCAAACAACATACTGAAACTCCTATTTTTTCCCAATTTCTGGAAACCTAGCACCTTGCATGAAGGAGCTCTGCTCTACTCTCAGTACCTCAAGCACTACCTGCGTCAGACAAATAATAGTTACACTCCTATATCTGCCCTAATGGAGCCTGTGGACTAGTGGAAATGGGCTCCTCTCAGCTAGATACTGCCCTTCTTCATAGTCTCCCACATCCAATTCCTCTACAAACCAGCATGATTCGATTTCTCCTTTTGGTGCCTTACCATAGCGTCTTCCATGTCATAGCCACTGTAGGAGATGACAGCCACAACTGAATTGGTACCAATCGGATAGCTGTCCATATCATAGTAATCATACATGCTGGGCCTCACCAGGGGGCTCTGGGGGGTATGAAGGTGGTACAGCTTGTTATCTGAGCGGTCCTTGTAGTTATAAACTGGAAATCCCATGGTTTGCTTTCCTATAAAGAAAGCAAGCAAGCTGGACTTACTCAGGATCAACTCAAAGTTAATCAATGATTCATCCTCCAGGTATCTTGTTGGAAAAAAAAGCTGGAAATACTGTTTAGAGGGATTATTGACCTTTATAATACTTGGAATTTAACAATTGCCCTAAGTCCTGCTATAAAACTGTTTCTATGAACCACAATATTCGACTCCCTTCATATCATTAAATAGAGAATTTTTGCAATTTTGTGCCTTTTACTGAAATTTCAAAATCCCCAAATGAGGTTTATTTAAAGTTTCACACAGTGAAGCGTATTTTACATATTCTCAGGCCAAAGAGCATTTGCTACTGCCAGTATAAATATACTGGCAGGGAAAGCAAGTTTTGAACATAGTCACATTGGTACTTACAGGAAAAAAAAAGGGGAAAGTGGTAGTGTTTCAAGGCCACTTTTCTGATAATATTCTGCCAGAAATGTAATATGCTAGCAATGCCGTGGAGGTAAGAAGAGCTGCTCTCCCACAGTCCTACTCACACTCTTCCCTTAGCCTTTTTTTTTTTTTTTTTTAATTTTTAATAAATATCTTGCACATCATTGTGTGCAATGCACATCTTGCACATGCTGACTGAAACTCCATCTAGGCACTCTGTCTGAAGGAAGTTGGGATAATCAAGTAAGCCAATTTAAGTACTTGTTAGATAGCAGACAGAGAAAACATCTGTTGCCAGACTGTTGTATTACTATCCTGCAACAGATGTTTAAAAATTGTCCTCCCAAAAGCTGCAGTGTCAAGATAGCACAATCACTCACTGAAAACAGGCAGCAAAGAAAGCCCAAACTATGGCAGAGCATCTACTCCAGCAACCAGTCAGAAATAGGTCAACCTATCTCACTCACGGGGACAGAGGACTGTTGGCAGTACAGCTATCAGATACCAACGTCGCCAAGCAGTCAGCACAGGGTGGTGCCCCTCCCCTTGTCTGTATGGTCAACAACCTTGAACCAAAAAAAACCCAACGACAAAAAAAAAAAAAAAACAAACCCAAACAAAAAAACCCAAAACATCAGTGCAACAACTTGTAAATGGCCACCGGAAGGCTGCCAGGATGATAAACTTGATTTAATTTACTTTATGAGACAACTGCTGGGAAGGGCTGTTATTTGGGAGTGTAGGGAGACACACTGAAACAGACGTGGGAGAGATTTCTTCCCTCTTCCCTTGCCTGGGGCCTCACAGCATTAGCTACTACAGAACTTACCCATCTGGCACTGGTACATGTTTCGTGGACTTTGGTTGTGATCAGAGAAGGGGATGAGGTTGGCCACCACACTCAGAATGCTGTGAGGGAAGAGCTCCTGGTGAGTGGTCACTCCGGGCACAACCTCCGACTCCAGGGCGGCAACGTTCATGAAGATCTGCAAGAATTAAAACAGACACTGCCCATTCACTTTGTTCTTTTAAAGAGAAGAAAGCAAAATAAAGCTGCCTCTCCTATCTGCTCATCCACTTCAGTTTTAGCTGTGCTTGTTGTCTGCACCCTAGCATATTAGCAGGCAAGAAAAAATATCAGACAACTGTCAAACTACCCATCACATCACAGACTGAGTACAGGGAAAGTAACTCTGAAAACAGGAAATTGCTAGAACCCATTGCCATTCATGTCTCCCACTTTAACTGTTCTGAATTACCAAGTCCGCAGGCAAGCCACTGCTAGGCTGGCTATGGGGAATTTGGAGAACGAGAGGTAACACAAGATGAGAGGCTACACACAACAGCAACCCTCCTCCTCAAAAGCTTCACTAAGTTAATACCAAGAGCGGATTTCAGCAATCCAAAAGACACCTACAGCGCCCGTGTAAGAAATGTACAAGAAACAAATCAGTGAGATATCAGAAAACCCTTTTGCCACCTATTCTAGCTCTTCAACTCAATCTTGCATGTCCTGTTCTCAGCTGCCTTCACAAGTATTTCGGAAGATACTATTTTTGATGCAGGATACTTTTGTAATAGACAGCACTCTGTAAAGGAAACATGCACAATCTACCTGTTCCAGGGTACCAATCCATTCTTTCCTTCCGTAGAACAGATTTCTGACAGGCCGCACCATCCGGCAAGGGGTAGTAAAAATGAACAATCCAGGGTACAAACCAGGTTTTCCTGTCATTGGGATAAGGATCACTTCTGCCCGTGCAGGAAACCTCTTCTCTTGTGTTATCTGTTTGCACAAAGAAATACCAGTTTAGAAACACAAATCAACACTGTTCTAGTTAATCTGCATTCAGCAGGCTAGTTTACTCACACAGTGAAAATACCAACTACAAATGTAGCTACTAACATAAAATGGAGAAGAATAGATTTTCAAAAATATTTCTGGAAAGATTTCCACCAAGAAAATGACCGAATATCTCTATCTTACATTTTTCAAGAAAAAAGGTACTTGTAACAGCAACTACTTCACAAACCAAGAGACCAAACGTATGTATATAAACAAGACAAACTGAAAAGCCCACTCCAATAATACCATCCAGCCAAACATAACTTATAGGGTCAGATTAAAAAATAAATAATAAATAAATGGAAGTTAAAAAAAGAAATCAGGAAAAGTTCCAAACAAATATACATATATTGAGACTGTTAAACTACATCACATTTTAAAGAAGACAACCTTGAAACACCGGAGGGTTTCTGCAATCTGCGGAGCCAGCTCCTGCTCTACCCAGCCCACCACAGAGCCATCCAGCACAACTCTGTAACACTCTGCATAAGGCTGGCTTGGAGTCCCATCAATGGGAGTGACACCTGCGAGATGAGGAAAATGGTAGAAGGAAGAGCCAAAAAGCAAACGAAACATGGAAGTTATTTCTGCAGGAAGCCTCAATCCACACCAAAAAGCATTTCAAGACATTAAAGACAATTTAGGCCATTGTACAAAACAAAAAGGCAAAGCTGTAGATTACTTAACGGAAAATGTCAAATATACACAACCTAGGATGGCACTCTCCCTGCCCCTTACTTTTCTGAATGAAATAGTCTGACTACCACAATAATGGGAATTCTAAATTAGCTGTAATTTAATTCAGCGGTCACCAGCAACATTAAAAAAGTCTGTTTTACCCAATTTCCTAGAGCTTGTATTGTGCCCTTCCTTGGGTTTATGTGAACATTTTCACTCTACAGCTTAGAGGCACATTTATTTTGAACACCACATTCTCCAAAAAGTTCTAACACTTATATAAGCAATGTGCTACCTGCCATTAAACAGAAGCACAATAAAAGCAGGTTTACTTTGATTTCACTTTCTGATTTTACTAATTTACAGTAATGGTACCTGGAGAACATTTCCCAGATACGGGTTTACAGGACAGAAAATGAAAAAGGAAGACTGCTTCATGAAATGATCAAGCCAGTAAAACGTACCTAGGGAACATATCAAAGGTGGAAGGTCTGTCACAGACACCATCTCTGTCACTATTTCACACACAGCTGTCATGTGGTTCATCAGACCACAGGGCTCTCCATCTGGGGTGTCCACGGGGCACAGGAACCCCCACGATTCGGGCAGAAGTTTGCGTACAGTCGTAGTTCTCATCTGGGAAAATGCTGACCCCCTGTGTATACAGCGGAAGTGGGAAAGGTAGCGAACAAAATTCAGCTTGTCTCCTACCACACACAGACCGGTGTCCTGTAGCATGCCCAGGCCTTAGGAAAAAAAATTGAGACTTACGTCAGCACGTCATCCAGCTTTGACAAGATAAGAATAGTATTACAAGTCATTTTAACATTTTTCGCTAACAAGACCTAAAGATGCTCACACAGGACCCCAACACTGTAAGGCACAGATGTATTCAAGCAACTCAGTGAACTGCAGAGGCCAAGAGACTTTAAATTCCAAGCTGTTGCTTCAAATCCAATTCCTTTTAGAAACAATCAAGTCACTCCCATCTGTTCAATGAAACAACCTGGGGACTTGTACCTGGTATCAAAGACATTTTCATGAACTTTGAGGGTCAAATGAGTGTTTCTAGTGAACATTCAATTACATCATTACACTAGATAGCTCAGGGAAGCACCACGTAGTCTGAAAAATACAGTTTAAGTGAAGTAGTTTCTCTCTGTTCAAGCTCACATGACTGATGGCGCAGTCCTGAGAAATAAAGGTCACTTTTGTCTTAAATTGTATCATCATCTTCTAAGAAGAAATAATCTTTGGGAGAACAAATGAAAACACAGTTGCTGCTTTGGCTGATGCTAAATTTAGGTTCAATTATTTATCTAGGTAGAGTCACAATTCTAACAAGGAACGTTATGTTGTACCATGCATGAAATCTATGTTTGCGGAAAAATCTCACCTTTTTCTCTCACCTATCCCCTTCCCCAAACCACTGTCTTCATAAATTCATTTACAGAGTACAATGCCTGCATACAAGCAGTTATTTTCAGTTAAGAGCTCAGTTTTCTGTACTTTTATCTCATTCTACTTAGTAACAAACAAACAAACAAACAAACAAACAGGCTTCCTGAGCCTTAAAATTTACCAGTTTTAGATCGCAGGTTACCCGTCGCAAGCAGATATTCAAATGGCTTGGTAAAGTCCGTTGTCAGGCCAAATGCCTTCATCAAGTTGTCTGCATTTATACTGATATCTGCCTTTTCTGTTCTCTTCTCCAAAACAAATTTAACAGAATGCAACCAGCTTTCAAGCCTCTCCTGTGGTTTAAGAGTGAGAGATTTACATTTAAAATAGGAAGATAAAGGATCAAATTAGAACTTCGTATTTGTCACGTGCAAGGTTAAGTTTACTGCAGTACAGAAAGCCTTTGAAATCAACAGGATGGACAGTTTCTAGTGATTCAGTAGTTTTTCCAGCCTTATTTCCTACACTGCCTTCATCCTACCAGAGCATTCAGGGTAGCATGCCAACACAGACCTGCCAGCAAAACGCCCATCCTACCTTTCCTGTTTTCTGGTGGCAGTTCCATATAGCACTAAAATGCTTCACAGAAAACACATTTTATTTTATTTCTAAGTCACTGAGAAACCTTGTGTAGTACAGAAGTTTTATTAGTCTTTCAACAAAACAACACTAGAGAAAATTTTTGCTAAAAGGGTGAAAGTACTGTTAAGAATGAGTTAGCTGGTAACTCAGGGAAATATCTTTACTTGGGGATGACTACTACTTCCCAATGATTTTCATGGTTTACTCAAGCTTTTCCTGAACAGGAATTCTTTCCTACTGGCATCCTAAAATGAAAAAAAAAAACAACCCAGAAATAAACTGAATTAATATTGAATTGGAATAGATTGAGAAGCTGCATTTTTACATCATCAATAATACGATAAAATTTTCTTTAATAAAAAATTGTTAAAGTCAGAAGCATGCTATTGACTTCCTGTTCAGTAAAAAAACTTAAAGACAGAGCAGAGAGACAGAGAGAGATTGACAACGAAACGAATCACCACTTTGGAAAGAAGGGGGCAAAGTATTTTCTTGCACATTTGCCACATGAAACAGTAGCAAGTCCACAATGAGGCATATCGAACTGCTTTACCACTAACATATCACTTGATGCAAAAAAAGTATGCTGTTCCCAAACCCTCTTCAAATACCAGAAGGACAAGGTATTCCTCCTTCCCCGGACTCCCACCCCGTACGGGGCACTTTCATTTGCTCCAGAAGGCTCTGAAGCTTTTTCTTCCAGGATTTATATGGGCTTTTCTTCAGCAAATTTAGTACGCTATTGCACTATTGCGACAGCTAAGCTCTCCCTTGATTACACTGCTTCATTACATTAGATCCAGTGTGCTCTCAGTGTTTGTGGCATATCCAGGCTGCCTGCTCCTTGCTGCCTGCTCCTTTCTGTGTCCTGCACTTCTCTCATCTCATGGTCAGAATTTAGGATGGACTGAACGACCATTGTGTTGTTTGGTTTAAATCCCTCAAGACCTTACCTTTAAGAACATAAGGAAAAGCTGTCCTGGGGTAAGCACTTCTTGATTCATCAGACTGTCTGGATTATCCTCCATACACTCCCCTTTGGCAAAGGCATACAGCTTCCGGGTCATCATACAAAGCAGGTAGAACTTTTCAGTTCTGTTTGTCAAGTGTATGCAGATACACTTGCTGGAGGAAGAGAAAAAAAGGACAATTAGCACCATTTTTTCATGCCAGCTGTTTTTCATGCTTGTCCTAAATAATCTCAAACCAAATGCTTTAGCTAAAAAACAAAACAAGACACAAGCTTTTCCAGTCACCCTTAACACCATGTGAAAATTTCAAGAGAAAACAGAGATTGAGTAGACAAATGACCATCTTGTTGTTACAACAGGCGAGTTTTATCAGGAATATACCTGACTGATTAGGTGAAGGTGAACTTCAGGGAAGGCTAATTTTACGCACATTAGACGCCCTCACATGTAGACAGTTTATGTACGCAGATACGTGAGTCAGGACAGCTCAACAGGTGAGTTTTGTACATGATTTCACAGTGAGTGCAACACCATTCACATACGTGTGTATGTCCACATATGTGCACTCCCTCCCCACCCCTCAAAACAACAACAACAAACAAACAACAACAACCACCACCACCCACAAATTCCCCCCCCCCCCCCAAAACACCATGAGCTGGAAACTAATAACAAATCACAAAACATTTCTGCTAACACTATCAGTGTCCTGCCACAAGTTGTTCAAACCTCCATTGCTATTAACGCACACGTGGGAAACTGTGGACCAAGTAACATTCTAGTGCAAGCAAAAAGGTAGGTCATTCCTAATTCCCACTAAAGCAGATCAACTCCAGACTTGCTTTCCAAGACACAACAATATTTAAGTACCCCTCTGAAGCAGCTGCAGGCTGCCTTGGTATTTCCAGCCATCTGATCACTCCCTATTTACAAATACTCAGACCTGGGAATCACAAATGATCCTTTTTAAAAGCTTACTAATCTGTCAAAGAGCAAACACATACTTCACCTGAAAAAGATATGATTTAGTTGAACACTTGTCACACTGACAGCCTCAAAGCTAGCCCTTCCATTCCTACCTAACTTATTCCATGGAAGAAATGGGATTTTAAAACATCATCTTGTTTCTACTATTTTAAAAGATAAATGTAATTCTCCTAATAGTGGCCAATGAATGCACAAAACAGGTGATATTAAGTGCCACAAACTGCAGTATCTCCGTTCAACAAACTCAGCCTCGAGCAGTCACAGACCTAGTTCTCACTGCTCTTCTCTTCCTTAATGTGGAATATTTATGTATTTCATTAAATACAACATAAAATCGTGTCTAAATAAGAAAGGGTAAGGTCTCCTGAAACCAGGCAGATCCATTTTGTGGATGCTTGTATCAATCTGTAGAAATTCATATTTCTGAATACCACAAATACAGATTATCATTAATATCATGAAGTCTTATCAAAAATTGGCCACTGACTGTCATTTTACAAGTGCATGTGAAAACCATAACAAACAGTGTGATACAATATGGCAGTTTTCTCAAAGTTGCCTATAGTTTTAAAACAATTAAACTGAATGACACCCTCCTAAATGCATACACACTTCAAAATGAAATCAGCAGCCTGTTCGTTGCTGTACCACTCAGGAAGGTTAAGTTTTACTCTGAAGCTCTTCCCCAGGTATTCGAGGACATTTTGCTGTGTAAAGCAGCCTGCATCCACTACCGCTCTCATCATTTCAGCGATGCAGTTCACATAAAAGGTGTCACCTTCATTCTCTTTGACCAACTCTTCAAATATCTGATAGTCCGAGAAATTAACTAGTGCCTGAAAGACAGAAATGCAGCAGATCAGGAAACAGAACAGTTGCAGCAACGGCTGGCCCTAAAACAAAGGAACAGAACCAGGTCACACCACTGATTTAGGTTTTCACTCCTCTAGAAATACCCTTCCACCGTGCAAACTAAAAACTACTGTGGGGCTGAACTGCTTAAAGAGAAACACAGGGATATACATACCCTGATGATGACCATTTGTACTCCCAACCTACTGAAACCCCTGGGAAAACAAGTGTGCACCCTAAAAATAAACAGGCTTCTTCTGTTTAGGTAACATTTACTTATATTTTCACAGAATGACCTCACTTACAATCATGAATTTAATCCACTATTGTTTCAAACTACTACTATCCTCCTGCAAGTCAAAAGGCAATTTTTGCTTATTAGAAGGAATTCTCTTTAGCTTCAGCACTTCATTACTAAAGCTCACACTAAAATCCAATATTCTTAGTTCTTTGTGTTGTAAGGTTTCCTAATTGTTTCTTTAAGTCAGGGGTAAGCGACTACTTTGCCCACCAATGACTTCTGTATCTACTGACAAAATTCACTCATCTTTAAGTAAACTATTTCTCTCTTGGATTTAATTAAGCTTCAAAACATTGAAATGAAAAATTGTAGGCTATATGAAAAAGACATGCAGGCAGGTTCCTTTATCACAGGGCAAAGTAAGCTCAGTAGTTATTGGTTCTGCTGCTTGATAACCATCATATCTACAACTTGAGAACCAGCCACAGCACATGCTGCCTCTTGTCATGGGAGAGCACTGGAATAATTGCACAGCAGGGATGAGAATAATTACATAGAATGAGAGTTAGAGCCAGAAAAAGAGTGCAGCAGGTGCCTCAGAGAAGAACCAGGTTGCTGCACTGGGACCTGAACGGGCCACAAGAAACCAGTACAGAACTGAGCTTGAAACAGGGGGGTCTTATAAGGATGCAAAGCTACAGAACCTGCTGCAGGTAAAATTTATGGCTTAAGTACCGTGGCACTGCTACTAGAGAAAGCATGCTTTTAAAAGACAGAAATTTGAAGACCTGGCTGGAGTCAAACTTCTGCCCGTTATCTGAAGAACAATTTAAATCCATCCACTGTGCTCAAATAGACCCTTCTGTTTTTTTGTCTCCCAATTCTTAATTGCTTACAGTTCCAACAAGAAACAGTATTTTATTTTTTCCTCAAAAGAGGAGCCAGTTCACCAATTTACATTTAGATGGGACAACCTGACTGAATTAATGCTGTTATTCACTGAACGCTTCAGCCATAATTGAGATTGACTGAACTTTTCCTTATTCTGCATGAGTCATTCTTTTTAAGAAGAAAAAAAAAACCCAGAGATTTTGAAATCTTTTACATCAGGTGGAAAACTCCAGAGTTCTTCCAAGAGCTATTCTTCCAGAGCATTTAGTAGCCAGAGCCATGAAACCTTTGCGTAACTCTCCCCTCCTCTCTTTACACTGTACACATTTCCTCTGCTGCAACTGTGTGTTACATTATACGCATAGGCTTGGTTTGAACTCTAGTTCTTCAGCTGGGATAGGAAGGATGACGGAAAATACCTCATGTGGAATTAGCTACTTGTTAAGTCATTACTCAAAAAATAAATGTTTAGCAAAACTTCTGTCTTTGTTCAACACAGAAAGCACAAGCATAATTTGTTTACCTTCAGAGCAAATCCCAAAGGAAGGAAGAACAACTCTTTCTGAAAAATGAAGTTCACCATCACACAACCGTTTTCCAAGTAGTGAAGGTTCATATTTATTGCAGTGTGCTCATCCTTAACACAGTGCAGCACTACTCCTGTAAAAACGAACACAAGCAAAGACCAATGTGAGCTGTACAGAACCAAATGACGACATTCCCGTGACACGTCCAAACAGGCATGAGTTACAGAACTCATTATAGAAATCTAGGCATTTCATGGTTTAGAACACAAGGCAGATCACCAACCAGAGCATGTCTCCCATCTCAAATAAATATGCCAGCTCAGATCAGTTTTTAATGGACAAATGCCTACAGGATAGTTGGCACTCTTACTGAGAGGCTCAGAAGATGCATAAAGGTTTTAAGAAAGGAAAAGCTCCAAGTCTGAACTGTCCTGCCTATAATTTTAGGTTGTAAGATACAGCAACATACAAGTACTTGTTCTAATTTCACTCTGGCTCAAGTTTTGTATCTCTGTGGTAGGGTGGTGCCTTCGAAGCAGTGTCTCTTGGTCCTACTACGTGCTGTCCACTTCAGGGCAAAGAAAAAATAAAACAAATGGGAACTGTTTAAACTGGCACTGCCTCTGAACTAATTCCTGTGGAACTACAATGTGTTCTGAAGCACCATGGTTCAGTCAAATCAGCAGATGGCAACACCTGAGTGCAAAGATACAACTTTTGTGATTTAGCTGAATTTTAAACTTGTTTTGCTGAGTATACATGACAAAGTTGTAGGACAGCTAAGAATCTAGCTAATCTGCTTTATGTAAATAAAATCTGCCACCTTGAAGTGCGGAAAAACAAATTCAGTTAAATGACTTCACCAGTTTATGCTGATTTCTACTAAAACTATGGCTTTAGTTATACCTTCTGCGTAACAAAAGGTTTAATTTACTGCAAGGTCTAAGAATACAATTTTCTTGCTCAGCACGGATGGTTCAGACAGCTTCCAGAAGGCAAGAACCTGCCTCATGCTTGCGCCATTATAGTGTTAGTGATCCTTTATTTTTCTGCGTAGTAAAATTCACCTCAAAATATAAATACTATGCAAGAGCTGCACCAAAACAAACTATCAAAATATCAGCTACAGTTAGTCAGTTACTCCTGTTTGTCCTCAAGTAGTTATTTGAAGGATGCTGCCAGAAATTGTTCAGCTTACCATACTCTGTGAAACCAGGGCCTCTGTTTTTCCACTTGTGTCTCGTCATTGCAAGAGGGAAATTCCGCCTGGGCATAATCAACATTCTAATAACTTTTTCTAAGCCATTAATTATAAAGTAGCCTCCCATTTCCTGGCAGAAAAAGAAAAATGCTCGTAATGTGTTTAGAAACTCATAATCCAGCATTTTATGAAAAAGAAAAAAAGCCTGCGTTATACAGTAAGAATGGATTATTTTTAACTATTATTTTAACTATGAAACACATAGCACGACATATATTTGAGTGCTGTATTTGGAAAGGCTGCACCTGTTACCATTGACTATTAAGTCTAAGTCTAGCATACAGTGCAAGGAAAGGGGAGCATGTTCTACAATTTAAAGGAAGAAGGAAAAAAACCCCCAAAACTGTGTGATCAGCTGAACAACTTCAAAGAGCTGACATTAACTGTATTTTTTAATAAACACTCTGAAGCTCTCATTTCAAAATTTCAGATCAAGAGGGATCTTCAGCACAGACAACCTCTTTTTAGTTTGATATAAACCTAACACTCATAAGTTTATAGCCCCCAAAATTGTATGTCATAGGAAAAAAAGAGTTCCAGTACGAAGTTATACTATGAATAAAGGTACAAGTGGCATACTAGGCAGCCAGCAATAGTGTATCATTGTAGATTCTTTCATAGTTTGCTTGCTCTTGAATATTTATCTGATCTCCAAACAATCACAATACTTAAAAAATTACAGCAATAAATAATTTTGTATTCAATTGCCCATAGTTGACATGCTACTGGGGAGACCTAGAAAAAGCTGCAGAAGGGAACCGAGAATAAAAATCTCTTTCTCAGTATCTGTTTGCCAAATCTTTGCCTCCACAGATGCCTACTCTCAGCTACACGGCCTCAACTACTGGTAGTAGTTGAGAAGTCATATAATGGAACTGTAGGTATTAGCACCAAGCAGATCCCTGCATTCAAAAACTGCTGAGATTTTTAGTTTTTCAAGATGCGGTATGGAACCATTATAAATAGGGTACATTCAGAGAACTTAAGTCAAACTTGGGGTGGGGGGGGGGAAGCTAAAGTGCTTTAAAGAAAAGCAGGCTTTACACATTACTCATACAAAGCACAGATTTTCCCGATTCACAAAAATCCAGTTACCTCTTCTTCCTCATGGTGCTGGATGAGCTCCTGTGGAGAAAGATTATAGAGGTTGCACAACTTAGACTTCACCATGATTGGAATATACCCCAGGGGCTGTTTAATGGTCCCTTGTGGAATGCCATTCACTGACCAGCTGATGTCAGCCTAAAATGACACAATACAACGCAAAGGGTTAAGCAAATTAAGTTGCCTGTTTTCTGCTATATTGCACACTTAATAAAACCACAATAAGCAAACTTCTATCACTGTAGAAGAAACATGACAGTAATCGTAATAAAAAGCAGAATTAATAAATTCAGGGATAAATATTACACTCTGGAAAACAGTCAACATGGGTTTGCAGAAGAAAATCAGACAAGCCTAGGACTACGTAAAGAAACTGCTAGTCAGGTGAACAAAGCTGAAACAGTTTATTTAGCCTTTCAGACACTACAACAAAGCAGCCTAAATAAACAAAGGAGCCACAGGATAGGAAAGGAGATCTCAGAAGTTAACACGTGGTTAAAGGAAAAAGTGGAAGAAAACTCAATGCTCAAGTGCTCAAACTCATTGAGCTCAAGCTCAATGGAAGGAGATCAACAGTGGAGGCCTACAGAGATCTTTCCTAAGACTTGTCCATTTAACACGTTCGTAAGTGATCTGAAAAGTGAAAAGGAAAAGACAGTTTGCTTAAGAAAATAATTTATTTACAATAATAAGATCTGACAGAGGGTTTGCAGAAGGATGCCTTGACTGTAAGAAATGAGGTGATAAAATGCACAGTGGAAAAAAAAGAATCTTAATTTTATACGCAGAATGATGGGCTCTAAAGGAGCTACTGCCACTCAGGAAAGAAATCTTGGCATTACAATATGAAAACATCAGCTCAAAAGAGTAAACCAAGTCTTAGGAATTACCATGAAAGGGAACAGAAATGTTCCTGTGCTTCTCTACATCCATGGTGCACCCTATACCGAATCCTCAGCACAGTTCTGGTCTCAAGCCTAAAGAATGACCAAAGGTATGGCTTCCAATGGCTTCTGCATGAGGAGCCGCTAAAAAGACCAAGACTCTTTAGCTTAGAAAAGTGAGAACGCCAAGAAGGATACGATGGAAGGCCATGCAATTAAGAGCAGCACGGTGAAAGCAAACAGGGAATGACTGTACACCAATTCCTGCTGCGCAAGAGTGGGAAACAGGACAACTAGTCCAAGCACAGGGCAATACTTTCTCACACAAGGCACAGCAAAACTGTTGTGCTGTGACTGTCAAACATTTACACAGATTCAAAAAGCAAATAAACAAATAAACTTAGGAAAGAAAGAGTGAAGCGATTAAGGTATGAACAATAAAAAACCCAAGAGCCACTGGGAAAATGTCTGAGAAGAATCTGTGCAACTGCTCCGCTTCTACGTTCAGACAAGATATTTCACTTAGAGCTACTTTTACCATAGTAAGTTATAATGCTTCAAAGAAAGAAAGGAAAAAAACCCCAGAAACTGCACACATCATTCTCTTGCAAGAGACTCGTGTAAATTTACACCTTGGACAAAGTTACACAATTTTACTAGCAAACAGCAATGGTCCTCTGATGCTTTCACAATGCAAGGGAAAATATTTGCTAGGGATGTTTCTCTATTCAAATATCAGAGCAATATGGAAAACTGATGAACATGTGATATGAACAAGAGAGATTTATAATTCTGGGCTTTTACACCAGAGCAATACTGATTCTGAAACCTGGATTCCTGCAAAAACAAGATTTGGATTATCACATTCTCTGAGATTAAACAGGTCTCCTTCCAAGATCTTCTGAGCTGGCTAGCTGATTTCTGCACAAATTTGACAGCAGAATAAGGAAGATGATTAAGGTCCTATGAAAAAGAAGGACAGAGGGGAAGAGATCTTTTCAGTGTTCAAGTTGAAGAAAAGTTTTTGCTGTGAGCTCATACTTCATCAGAACTCAAGGCTCCATACAGGGCACAGTTCTTTGAAATACCTCCAAAGCAGGTGAAACTTGAAAATGATCTTTAGCTAAAGTACACATAAATTTGTGGAGAAACTATCTTCAGTTAGCTTTGCTCTTGTGGAACTAGTGATGTCACACTACTGTATGTAATAATGTAATACATATTAGACCCTGGAGAACAACGGTATACTCCCTGTGAGCCCCAATGCTTACACCTCAACACTTACAGTTATTTTCCCCCGATACGTGCTTCGGAGGCCCCTGCACTCTGCCGGGTAAACTTTCATATCCTGACAGATGGTTCCTTTTGGCACCATTGGAGGAGAGATGGAAATTCCAACAATAGCCAGCGAGATGCGATCGCTTTTGAGAGCGAACTCCAGCGGGTGGAGGTCCTGCAACAGAAACACAAGGGTGGTCGCACTTAAGAAAATAATGTATGTCAGAAGCAGAACCGAGAGGGCTGGCGGAGCGGGGGGGCAGTGAGGAAGCACTAGGAGGGCAGCGCTGCGGAGGGAGCCTGAGCGCATCCCCGCCACACCTGCTCTGTCCCCCCCAAGTTACCCGCTGGCCATCCCCACACTCCCGTCTTCCTCAGGCCACCCCCGGATGTCCCCTCCGCTGCGCCCGGCGTCGCCCCCGCTCTCCCAAACCACCTCCCTGGCTCCCCTGACTTGTCCCCCCTCAGCCATCCCCCAAAGCCACCCCCCT
>NW_020450822.1:435892-453282 GCF_003343035.1 Apteryx rowi | reverse complement strand
CGGCCCCCAGCTCCTCGGAGGAAGCAGGCGGGGAGGCACAGGGCTGCACACCCAACGCGTGCAAACTCAGCCCCAAACCCTCCAAATACCCCCCCTGCCCCGCCACCGAGCGAGAGGCAGAAACGTTCGTCGTGGGGGCAGGCAGGAGCGTTTCCCAGCTGATCTGCTGGCCCCAGAGCCCCGGGACCCACTGTCCCATGGGAATGCTGCAGCCTCTGAGATTTGCTCTTTTTAATGGTGGTTTAGGACAGATCTGAATACAAACACCGGAGAACCACGTGCCACTCGAGGTCCCGCCGGCCGTGTACACATACACTTGCACGAGAGTACTTTGGAAACGCAAACTAGAGCCCGGGGACCATGAGTCCAGGAGCTCTGTATGTCTGTCCCAGCGACGGCCTCCAATCCTTTCAAGGCCATAGTTTTCTGCGGATTATTGTAGCTGACACTGATAATGACACACAATTATTAACTTACTTACAGCATGGCATTGCTCTCCTAGCGGAGAGCAGCACTCAGAGAACAAGAAATGCTTGGACCAGAGACATGCAAGCAGTCCCAAAGGGCTTTGATTACAGCAGGGGACAGGAGCTGGACCACCCGGATGAAGCTGCTTTCCAGCCTTTTGGACAACCCCACGGTTTTCCGCAGGCTGCGGCCGGCCACGGGATTTTGGTGGGAGCGCGAGAGCTGTTGCTCGGCAGTCACAATTAACCTGGTATGAGAGAAGCCATAGGGGAGTTAACTGAAACCCAGGCTCCAGCTGGACCAGACCCTACTGGAAAACACAACTGGAGCATCTGGGTCTGAAATCCTTTATGGCTGGACTAATGGGATACAACTGCTAAGACTATGGAAGGGATCTTCCTGAAATCCAGCACCATCCTCTGTGAAAGCTTAGGAAAGAGAGTAAGACCTTTTCTGTTGCCCTTTTAGCTGAATTAAGCTAGAAAACATTTATTTTTGCATTTTTTCCTAAAAACAGAAAAGTTTGTGAGCATTGCTTACAAGGTGCACCCATAGTCGCAATGCTCAGGCCTCAGCTGTATCCATATCATTCTCTGCTCCACCGAATAAATAATAAATTGGGCTAATAATTTGGGCAAAACCATAGGCACCGTACTGGCCATCCTTTAGCATTTATCTCCTGTGCTTTGGTTGGGGGAGCGCTTTGAGGGGAGATGGTAAATGCTCACACACGGTACCCAGTGTTTTCCTCCAGAGGCTGTTGCTTATTTCTAAAGAATTCAGCAAACAAACCAATGATTAAAGAGTCCCTGAATCACTCTCTCTCTAAAATCCAGCTGATAAGGCAGGTTATGAATAACTGCATCACCTATGGCCATTGCTTTACCAGAGTTGAAACCCTGCTTTTAGTTGAGCAGCAGAAATAGCCAGTTGGGAAAGTATCTCAATGCAACCTGAGGTGAAAAGGGGGAAGAAAAGGCCTTGGAGTTATGCAGAGGTTCCTCAGTCGCTGCTCTTCCTGGCTGTATCAGCTGTGCTGATAAAAGATGCTGCTTTTCCCTGCATCCAGGCTGCTTTCCTAGCCTTATCCCACTACATCGGCAGGGATCTAACGTTATGTACGCTAAGGAAGGGAGTGTTTTAATTTTTGAATTCACGGCAAAGGGAAAATAAAGAGGGGTCTAGCACATTTTACCTGGGAGTGTTGACACTATGCTTTGTCTGGTCTGCAGGGTAATTTTAACACCTGTGTGCTACCATGAGGTTAGGACACCCAGACAGCCCTTCCCTCATACCCCCTTCTCCCAGCTTATGACCCACCATTTCCCCATCACTTTCTGGCTCATAAACTGAAGAGTTCACAGTCCCTCCTCTGAAAACACAGAAGGTGCAGCAAAGCCAGACACTGGACCCGGCGTTTGGGGCATTGCTGGAAACAAAACCACCCACCCGCACTCGGAGTCCAGGCCTCCTTCGCACACAGCCCAGAGAAACAAAGCAGATGCCCCATTCGCATGCGGCTATCACTCCTTGTTGCTTCCCAGCGTGCAGCAACTGAACCGCTTTCCAGCTCCAGCGCACCTTGTGTCTGCCACACACCATGCAGACTCTGGTCCATGCAGCACTTCAGAGCATTTACGAAGCGCTTGCCTTGCTTCCTCTCTGCAACACTTCTTTTGGGTTTTGCTAAGCAGTCTGTTCATAGCATGTTGCAATGAATGTCCGCCCAGGCACAGCACAATCAAAAATCCATCACTCCAAGGAGGGGTGGATGCTTCAGTCCTGCCTACAGAAGGTGGCAGGATCATTTGCTCACAGAGCTCTACGCTGGCAGGAAGACCTGTGAAATCTCAGCCACGAGCAAAGGTGAGGATGTCAAAGTGCTGGGATTGTTTGTGGGAGGCAGAAATCACACTGCTTGATTCACTTCCCATTAAACATGGGCAGCCAGAAGCTTGTAACCTCCATGAGCTCTTCTTGTTTGTTTGCTTTGGGTAACATGAACCAGGTCTGGTTTTTTTCATTGCCAACCATCTCTCCTTGCCAGAGGCAGCAGAACATGGCCCTGACCTTGGCAGCACAGCCTGCTCTCCTGCTGCAATCAATTAAAATCCCCAAAGCTTCAGTTTTCCATGATGCTTTCCTATGCAGCACTGGAGGGAATCTCAATAAAACAACCCATCTCCTTCCTACCATGTTGGGCAGTAGTTGTGTTGCTCGCACAGGTGCTTATTTGTAATCTGCGCTTAACCATGTTTAAAAACATGCAATCTCAGTGCTAAGGTACATCCCCACATCGCGTGCAATGTGTGTAAAGAAACTCAAATTCAGTACCACTGATGCACAACCCAAACTTTAATGGGGAGCCTGCAAGCACTCAGTTCTTTGCAGACATTGCTGCAGCCTCCTGAGACTTAATTGTTAAACTTTGTGCCTCTGTTCGGAAAATTTGGGACACAGCGCAGGCCACGCACCACCTAGCAAAGCCAACTGCTGCTATGAATGCCACTGCACTCTGCAAAGAGCCCTGGCTTAGGAGGGACGTGCTAAAAATTCAGGTAAACCGAATATTCCAGGAATTTAGGTTACACTCAAAACAGATGTTAGTTCTGAAATTCAGGGACCTCAAGGAATTTTACCCCCTTCCCCTCCAAAATGCCTGCCTGTCCCAGCTGTTTGGCAAGCCTATACACAAGGAGTCTCTCTCTTGGTCTACAAAATCTACAAAACCTTACGCATCTTCCCCCCAGCTGGGACAGAGCACTAGACTCTGTTCAGGGTAGAAAAGTGCAATATTTGTTGAACAGAGGACAATAAAATTGGCTGGATCAAAAGGAATAAAAATCGGTTGGGCTGAAAGGTTTTACATTTGAGTCTCAAATGTATTAAGGTGGAAGCTGACAGAAGAGCCTATATTCACTGCAGTGTCTCCAAAGAAGCTTTCTGAGGAGATTGGGTTTCTGCCGTTTGAAACACTCCCAGCAAGACAGCAATGCTAGAAATCCTACAGCTTGCAGGTCAGCATTGAGGGGGTCTCTCTACCTTTTTTTAAATGGGATCCAACTACATTAGACTTGGATGGAACCTGATTCAAATCTCATTAGGAAAAGGGATAACTATAAATAAACAAAATTGCCTTCATTGCTTGGCTTAATTCACCACCCCGCAGTTCAGCACCCTTTCATCCAGTCATTGCCTGGGTGTTCAGCCAGCCAGCTTGGAAAATGACCTAAGGAGACCAAATTCTCAGTGTTCCTGGTTTTATGCATCTTGTGACGCAAGAGAACTTGTTCCTTTCTACATAATAGGGCAGGAACAAAGGAAAGGAGTCACCTATTTGGAGCTGAGCTAAGGCACTAACGATGCAGTAGGTGAGGAAAGAAGAAACACAGCGGGAGGAGGACAACTTCCCAGCCACGACATCCCAGATGATCATTGTACTCTTTGCTCAATTGCCTTAAAAAAACAATGTTTCTCTATAGAAAAGGATGAGCTAATAGAGTATTGTTGTATCCCTGTTGGAGTTTCATTTTAAGGTAATTTTGCTGTTCTCCCAGAGAGATTTGTTTCAGATATCGAAGTCACATGAGCTGTTTCTAAAGTGAATTTTGGTGAATGCAGACAGAGTTGTCTAAGCAGTTTTGGCTCGTCCCAGCTCTGCATGGGAGCTGTTTTGTTGGTTTTCCCCATGATTTTCCAAAAAAAAAAAAAAAGAAAAGAAAAGAAGCTGCCTGTCTCTATCCCTTTTTGGCATGATACTGAAATAAGCCATTGAACTGCTCTGACCCAGTGGGTGCAGTCTCTCTCTGTACTCAGCAGAGACGTTCCTGTCGTCATCACAGCTTGATAAAGATTGATGGCTGGCTCATCTTCTGCCCAGTGTCACTGAGGGGGAAAACACTAGAGATGGCTACATCCACAATTCCTTGGCAGAGCTCTGCATACAGCTTCCTAAAAGACAAGAGAGAAAGAGAGTAAGATGCCCAAGCAGGGTAAACCAGCAGGACCCCAACCTCTTTTTTATCCAGATACGCATTTTCCCAGCAGGAGCTGTAGAGTGACATACAGGAGGTGGCTGGCATCTCTTCAGGTTCCTCTCCTCTCACCCCAGTAACTGCCTTCTTTTTCAACAGGCTCCCATTCCCAACATTGCTCCCTGCCAGATGGGATCACAAAACCTAAGTCTACCATCAGAACAAGCTCCTAAGCAGAGTATCTACCCCCTCAGGCCCTAGCCTTGAATCACTATAGGATGCATGGGCATGAGCTGAGTACCCCCTCTACCAGTCTCCCAGCTCAGGGACTCACAAGCATCATACCAGACCCTATACATGTGGGGACACCCCCGGATGGGCTGCTCTGAGGCAAGCACGGTCTGAACAAATACGGCACTGGTGTGCAACTGCACACATTAGCTTGTGGGCCAGGCACAGAGATTTTGCTGGACCCCTCTGGAAGAGTTGGATGTGTTTCACCATGGCAAGGTTGATGAAAAGGGAGAGGCGAGACAAGGTGTTTGAGAATGAGTTAACAACAGCTTCATTTTCTGCTGAAGGAAATACACATGTAATCTCACTGAACATGCTAGCATCTGGTATGTTTTTAGTACCAAAGCTATCTTTACTAGGATTAACAATGTTTTTCACCTTGTGCAGCTGGGGCTACATGACAGAGAGAGGCTTTTTGAGCTCCTGGGAATGTTACTGCTTTCAACAGCCAAATTTTTTTCTCTTAAATGGGAACTGCGTGATATGGATGCTATAAATTAGAATAGCTGCACAAGGTAGAGCTGCAAATAGCCCAAACCTGAATCAGCTGCTTTCAATTACTTCCAAGTGCCCATGTAGGCACAAAGCAAACAGGGCATTGCTGCAACCAAAATCCACATAGCAACAGCCCCTGCAACAATCTGTAATAAAATTCAAGAAGTATTTCAAAGTCTATAACAATTTGGCATAGCAGGGTGAGTCTCCCCATTCTTTTTGATCCAGTCCATGTGCAGTTGCAGACTGTTGATGCTAACTAGACCTTGACAGATTTCTGAGGAGTGCTGATGTTCTCAAACCACCAACAACTGCTTTTTCATGTTCCTTGAGCCTGAACACTAGGAAAACCATCCGAGGATTTGGACAAAGTTCTCTTTAGCCTCAATTTTCAAAAATTACGATAACTGGGTGCTGATGCTAACACCCCAGCTGCAAGCATGCGTTATCCATGTGCATATGGAAGTCAAAGAGAATGAACACACAGGTAACAGCACTAACATTATACAAGGTGACCCCTCAAGAAGAAGGAGAGAGGGTGGGGTGGGGGGTGGTGGAGCGAGTGAGAGGGTGAGGGAACAGGAGGAAGGGAAGAGGGATGGAGAGGAAGGAAGGGAGGGAGAGAAAGGAATCATCTGTCAAGATCCAGTATCTCCCACCAAAGAGACCATCACCCAGTCAGCAGCTTTGGTGAATCAGTGTGCAGGTATATTAATTATCAGTGAGACATATCAGAGCATGTACAGCCTGTTCTATTTTGTTGGGCTTGTATACAGTATAGATGATGATTTAGCAAAGATTTGTAGTGTCCTTATCTTCTGCAGTTGTCTCGATCACATAATACAGCAGCTCCTGCTGTGCCAATGCAGGTAAGTTCATGGCCATGGTTGGTTGTCACAGCCTCCCTGTTGCTGGTGGAGGCTTTGACCCAACATCTGCAGCATCCACAATGTACCTGGGGTCCTGCTCCCCGCAAATTTAGTCACTTGCTTCCAACAACTGCCCTTAATGCTATTGATTTATCTCGTGTTCAGGTGAAGACCAGCTGCCATTGGCTCCACAAGTGAGACTAAGAAACCACCTGAGCCCCCAGCTGTTAACTCTGCAACTTACCTTCAACTCAGTAGTGCCAATAAAAAGGACCATAGTTATATTCAAATCCATCTGTCCAGAAACTGAGGATAGGGCTCATCTCATACTGGAAAGAAACTGGATACCAAGCACCGAGGCAAGAGCAACAAACCTATATCGACTGGCACTTAGAGCAGTTTCTGGAATGGGTTAGCCTGGAAAACCCCTCTGCCATTCATTTTTTCCCACCTTTTTTACCTGAAGCTGGAACCCAGCCATGTTTTTGGTGAGCCGGGTGATACAATATAGTTATATTACAAGTATATTACAGAGACTGATTACTCACTGGGCACAAGCTGGGGCCCCATTGACCTCTATCAGCCAGACTTTCAGCTCCTCGTCAACCATGAAGTCAAAGCCAAAGAGCTGGAAGCTCTGGTAGTGAAGATGCTTTGTGCTGATTGCAGGCTCTATACACATAAGGCAGCTTCTGTGAAGGGAGAAACAGAGACCCAGGATTAAAAATCCTCCAGATGTATCAGTTGCACTGCAGCCTCCAAGGTCCGTGCACAGTGTGGTTAAGCAGAGGGGAATTCTCTCGCCTTGGGACTGACTGGAGCATCAAGTGCAGGGAGCAACACTTTCTGCAGCTGACACAAATAAGCAGGCAGTGCCCCTCTGCAGTCCCATCAGACTTGGCTTGTGCTGTGAGTCCTCAGCATCCTGGAGAACCTGAGGGACTTTTTCTTTGTAAGCTTTTGTAATAAAAGCATACTTGGAGGCCTGATAGTTGCATGTCATTTACCAGCCCCTGAATTACAAGCTACATCCAACACGTGTCATGATAACCAGGTCCCTGTAAGTGAGATGATGCAACCATCAAAACACATGTCGACAGTCTTAGATACCCCAAGTGAACTCCCAAAGAGCTGGGAAGCAGCATCCACCCTCAAAACTGGATTAGGCAGGTGGAAAAACAGGATGTGCAATTACAACCTGGAGCAGAAGGCAGAGCTGCAAAGGGCTGTACAAGGTCCCCCAGGGAGCTGCTGCTGCTACGAACTCATTTGCCTCTGAGTCCCTCAAAGATTGTGTCATGTCTTTTCAGCGTAAATGACAGCAGTGGAGCTTCTGCAAAGCAAATTCTGCTATAGAGGATCACATTGTCACGACCTGGTTTCTCTGTGGCAGCATGATTTCTAAGAGATCTCTCTCCAGGCTTTTTCCATTTGTGCTCAGGAAGCAGCCGGTAGTGCTAGCCAGCTCTGCGTGGACTGAATAGGACAAGAGAACCTGTGCGAACCTGTTTCACTGCTGTCTGCTGACAGTAGGGGAGCAGTGAGATCCTGCAGACTTGGTCCTGTTTCATTTCCCCTATTAAGCCTTCTGTCTTTCACCTCAACCTCTCCTTGTCCTGTCTTTCCATCCACTGAATTCCCCAACTTCTTGTCCCACCTGGTAAATCCCATCTACCTTGCCAAGTGATCTGACTGGTGGCAAAACAGAGACACACTGACATATACCCTTCAGAGCACAGCACCTCTAGAGTACCTCTTCTCTGTTTTCATTGAGCAATGACATTGGGGTGTTTCTGGCTTTACCTTAAATTTATCTCTGGCTCATAATCCCTGACCCATGCAACTGAAACACTTCCCTTGTCTGTCTGCCTGTTAACCCAGTTGTGTCCATACACATTGCTTACTACCAAAGCGTTATGTTCCCATACACAAAAGGCAGCTGGTTACCTTATTATGTGTTTGATTTGCAGTAAGATGCTATTCTCAAGTGTCGTGTTCAGGGCATCCATCAGGTACTGGTTGAACTCCTCAAAGAACATTTCGTTCCCTTCCTCATACCGCCCGTAGTTTTTGGAATATTCCTTCTGAATGCAGTGATTGGTCAAGTGGCAGGTTTTGTCCTGGAAATTAGCACTGTTATATGGTTCGGAAGAGGTCCGCAGGACACCCTCTCTGTAGAGGTAGATATTATATTGATGATCCACGAGAACCCAGCTCCTGGGGGGCAGGAGAACAAGCCCAAGTCTCAGTGGCTTAAAAAGAAACTACACAGAAATGCAAACCAATGTTACAAAAGCCACGCAGAAAAGCTTACCTGATGTCAAACTTGCGATGCCCTGGCTCCAAAAGCAGAGGATTCTCTAGATATTTCTGAATCACATGCACTTGTCCCTGCTCATCGATGAAGTCCAGGAGCTCTGCAGCTTCTGAAGAAATCAGGATCCCTTCCCCTGGTACAGAAAGGCAAAGAAAAAATTAGGCAGAGGAGCCTCCTACCTTTGTTGGAGCATTTTCAAGGCCCAAACAGACCATGGCTCATTCTCCAAGAAGACAGGAAATGTGCAAGAACCCACAGCCCCCGGGGCTGGTCAGTGCAAGAGCGATGCTACGTCCACTCAGCATCCGGCAGTAATTTTGCTGAGGGATCTCCCTTTCCCATGCTGCGAGGAGTTTGGCTCCCCAGTGACTGCAGCTAAAGCGGACGGGAACTGAGGGTATGGCCTCCATGGGGCTCGTCTGCAAAGGGTTGGCTATTTAGATGTGAGTGGGTGCACAGAAGACAGGGATCTTGGCAGGCAGTGAAGCAATTACTTAGTCTGTAGGATTTTGTTTCCTTTTATGCCATGTCTTCTTGCAGCAGGGCTTTGTGGGGAGTGGTTTCTTCAGCATTTTTTGAATTTCGTTTTGTTTTTCCTGTTTTTTCAGCAGTTTGGGGGGCAAGGTTTTTGGAAGTATGTTTGTGGGGTTTTTCTTTATTTTGTTTATTTGGGGAGGGGGATTTGATCCTTGATTCAGACTTTCTCCCCCTCTCAGCTGCCTGGCTTCTCTCTCTGCCAGACAGTGCAGATGTGCAAACAATGTTCCCCCGCTAAGTCCATTTAAGTTACTGTTAAAATGATCACTGAATTAGGCAAAGAACTTTTTCAAAATGCTTATCTTTGTTATCTGCATTTTCCCATGCCGTGAAAACCCTTCAATAAAGAAGTTAGACCCATCTTTCAAATACTGCCAGCTTTTGGCTGAAGTTGTCACTGTTCATTTCTTGCAAGTCCAAATATGAAACCACTGTTGCAAAGCAATGAAAACAGAGTATATGCCTTCTGGGAGTTGATAAAGGAATGGCACAGTGCTGCAGTAGGGATGAACCAGCTTGGATAAAATTATCTAACATCTCTCTGGTACTACACCTAGTCTTCAGGCCTTTACTAACCTTTTGGACTAAAGCTGATGATTTAGTCTCCATTTTGTGCTTAGTTTTCTGTAGGAAATACTAAGTAAAAGAGACAAACGCTCTTCAAGAAGGCACCAGTGAGAGAGCACTGGTTTGGAGCACACACAGGTCTTGACAGGAGCATCCCATGGGAATCATAGCTCCTAGCTGGGACTTCTGAAGGTCACTGTTGAGACGGTCCTGCAGGGACTTTCTACACTCACTGCTCTGTGCTTTGCATACCTGCTAGTATTTACCCCACTGATGCCCTTTCCTCCTTCCACAAAAAGGAGGTACTTTCATCAAAGTAACCTTCTCCCTCTTCTCTTTTTTTTACTTTTTGGAAAGATGTTTTTAGTCCCTCGATCACAGCAGAGCCAAGCAAACGCTTGCATTGATACAACCACAAGGCTATGCCCTGGGAAAAGGAGGAAAGCAACATATTTTTAAACCAGTACTGCCCATAAAATTTGCAGTGGGAATATCAGCAGGCATCAGTTCTGCCCTGGACAGATGGTGAATTGAGTAGGGAGGTTAGCTTAACTGTGTACCTATCCAGCAACCCAGTGAGGCAGCAAAGCAGCTTATGTGGGGCTGCTGTCCCTTTTCTCAAAAACCTCTAGCCCCAGTTGAAAATTTCCCAACTTTTAAGTCAGGACATCCTAAACCTTAATTTTCCTTTTACTGGTGGACAACCAAGCTCCACTAGAACTGTCCTGAGCCAGGGGTTGTCTGAGCCAGATCTGCCTGGGCAATTAATGGCAACAAGCTTTCTTCTTTGTTGGAAGTAATCCCCAGACATTTAAAAGTGCCATCTAGAAGATTAACATGAGGCTCTGCTTTCCAGTTTAATTTCCAACCTGGGTTCTGCAGCACACTGATGAATACAAAGGGTTACTCTGCTTTAATTACAAAAAAGAAGAGGATGGGATCACACTTGATTAAAGTCTGTGGAGAGTTTAAACCTCTCCCTGCTGCAGCGAACAACAGCAATGGCCTTTTCAATTGTGCAGGCTGGTTCTTTGCCAGACAGCTAAACCACACAGACATGTTCCCCCTCAGTGGAGTGACAAAAACACTCATCTCCTCTTCCTCCTTGATGAAGATAAACATGCTCTTCTGATGCTTCTGTGTAACAGAGCCAAGAGAACAGAGCAATGGAAGAAGCCTGCACGAAGGATGGTTATATCATGCAGCCTCCTCACAGCCACCTCTGGCTTTCACATTCCCTCTTGATTTCTGTAAGATTTCATCAAAAGTGACTGCAAATATGCATAACACTTGTGGGCTTGTTCCCTTTGAAAAGACCAGGTAATTACTCAGGCTTGGCTCTGCTGTCTGAGGTCTGCACACATGCCAAGTTTTTATAAAGCAATTCTGAAAACGTGCCAGTGATACTGCTGCAACTGACAGACATTAACAGCAAATAGTTATCAAAGTATTACATCTATAGCTGTGTCCAGCTCTATCTTCTAATAGCTCATTATTTCTGTGGAACGAGCAGTGTGATGACCCCAGAACAAGGAGGGACACATGACTACGTAGATATCGATTGCCTTATTCTCACTGAAGGGAAATACAGATATGGCATTGCTTGTGTTTGCTCTGGTACTTGCCCCTGAGGCTGGGGTGTAACTGGATGCTCTGAGTTCGTGGCTGCCCAGTCAAGTCTCTCAGTGTGACCATGTCTAGGCCACTGGGTGCCAGACATTTGGGTTCGGCTGGAAGACAAGCAGTGGTATTTCTGCCCAGCTGAAATCAGCCTCAGCTGCGGTAGGGAGAACCGGGCTCCCCACCCTCACTGCTGTCCTTGCTGCCCTCCTCCCTATATGCTATTCTGCTCCCCTTTTCTCCTGCTCTCCACATTCCCCTCGCCTATTCCCAGCTCCCTGCTGCCTTCTCCCTGCAGCAAACCTTCATGTTGAGGTACATGAGGGGAAAAGGGTGGTCCCATCATTGCCATCCATGTCCTAGGGAACACATGCATACCACGATGCATGTCAGGGGCCCCATGCCACCAAGCAGAGAAAGGAGAGCCCTATACTGGCCTGACTGGTGTGCAGTTGGTTGGAAAGGCCTTTCCAGACAGGCTAGAGATAAGCTGGACTGAGCCAAACTCCTGGGACTCTACAGACCAAGAAAAGAGTAAAGAATAGCAAGAAGGTGGCTTGTTTTGCTGCAGAATGAACCTTTGGCACCAGCTGAGGACTTGGCGATCCACACATTGCCTTCTCTGCCTTCCCGCCGCCTGTTGTAAGCTGCCAGGAACACTTCCCGCTCATCTGTCCGTGTGTTGTTTATGAGATGACGAATTCCATTCTGTGCTGGAGCCACAGGGGTCTTCAGGTTTGTTGGGTAAATCACATATGACTCAGGGAACCACGTGCAGGACTCTGATAGTTCAGGGCTCGTCTTGATTAGCCTGGGTAAAGAGAGACAGGCTGTTAATCTTCAGTGCATCCCCACCTGCGAGGACAAAATTTAGCAAGTACAAATCCTCATTAACTGGGCCCTTTTGCTTTGTGATGAATAGCAGTTAGCACAGAGTCTGTGATAAATTATATTTTTCTTAGACCCTTGAAATTAGGGTTTTCCTACAGAGACCATGGCACCCCCAAGCTGCAGCCTGCTCTTTGAACCAGACCTGCACTCTTTTGTTAAACATGTCGTGGGTATTATGGATATCGGGAAACAACCAGTAGAGATGTTTACATGGAACTAGAGCTTGTGACGGACTCCCTGCATCATCTCTGCACAAGGTCACTGGGGATGCTCCACATTGCTAATGCGGAGTGAAGGTAAGGTATGCTGCAAAGTGTAATGGGTCAGGAAGGAAGCTGTAATCACAGCAGGGAAAAGGGAAGCCAGAGCAGTAATGTTCTCTATTCTGGTGCTTAGCTCTTGGTCCCATCCCTACCGAATTCAGGACAGGTTTCCCAACTGTGGATCAAGACCACTGGGAACCTACTGAACGCAAGGACACAGACACACATTTCATGTTCTGAGGTCTCTGGGGATCCCTCTTGCATCGTGCAATCCCTGTTCCTTCTGGCAGACACTCTCTCTTACAGTTCTGTCTAGAGATGACAGTGAACTCTCATCATTGGAGGCCAGGTCTGTTTTCTTTCAGAGTCGAGGGAACTCCCTGTCTCTCTGAATGTTCACTCTGTTTCGCTTAAGGTCAGAGCAGAACTATCGACTTGCTGACACTTTCTGTACATTTGTGTCTCTCTGTTGAAACAGCAGTCAGTCAGTGACACCCTGGGATGCCTGTGTCAGAGGAATGCCATTTGTGGTCCTTTGGGGTTCATAAGCAGCTTGAGGTGCTGTTGTGCTCCAGACCATGGGCTGCACAGAAATACAGGTGGAGAGCTCAGTGAATGCTTGTTTAAAAATACAGTTAGTTCCTGACAAACACCTTCACCACTATGGGAAAAGCATGGGGGGGCAGGTTCTTTGTAGGGGAGGAGGGAGAGGCCTCGGACCAGCATATGTTGTCTGCAGGACTCTGTCAGCAAGAGGCAGGACAGACGCTAACATGGAATCAAACACTTGAAGGAGACCAACAGCTCTGACAGGAAGATAATCTAACAGCTGCAAAGCTAGCACATGGGCTGTGGCCACCTACAGTGAAAGCTCACCCCCGTTTCCCCAGGAGATCCTGGTATGGCTGGTCATGCAGAAATAATTCCCCAAGCCAGCTCTTCCTGGAGATATCTCTGAGCATTTGTTTGGCCAATAAATCTGATTAGCTAAAGGCACATTAGGGCCTCATCTCTGTATGATATAGAGAATAAAAGGAGCAGGTTTTAATTAAGATTTTAATCTATCTATAAGGAAAAAGACCAGATACTGTTTTGTTTTTTGATTTGGCTCTTTTTCTTTTACTCCTGTCTGCCTGATTCAATACACTCTATGGTTTCAAGCAGATGTAATGCAGGGGAAACAGCATTTCCCTTGAAGTTACCCAGAGCTCTTTGTGCACACAGATAGCTGTGGAGACCAGCAGAGGAGTCTGAAGACAGCACAAGCTACCACAATCCCAGAGCCGATTTTGTCAGCTGTTCTCTGCGAAACACCCTCAGAACAGGTTCAACACTTGACAGTGGTTAGAAGAAAAATTCCTGCCAATCCCACCTAACATTTCAGTGACTTTCTTACTTCACCAGAGACGCTTTGCGGCACAGCTTGTCTGCTCCCCTGTAGTAATTCACCAGCTGCACAAGTCCAGGTTCATGGCCTACAAGGGGAAACAGAGTTGAGACAAACTTCTCAATTAACGAAGGAAAAACATCAGCTTGGTGCAAAGAACCTATGTAGTTGAGAAGTGAGGCCACTTCCTTGCCCTATATCACAGACATGAGCTCTAGGCTGATACTGGCTCCTGCATTTTCTTTTTTTTTTTAAGTTAAGAAAAATCATGCATTTATTCAAGTCTGTTTTGAACATGACACTCCCATTTTCTGCAGGAGAACGTCTTCCTAATTCACCCTGGGAACTGGCAGAACCACCCTGGAAATGTTCCCCATTTGCTAGTGGCAATTTTTAAAGGTCAGGATTTCAGTTACTCTAAGTGCAGGGCAAAGATGCAGGGAAGCACACCCTGACACAAAGATCACAGCTTAGGAAATGGCCTTGTTTGCCATTTACAGTTGAATTCCCTTCAGGACCAGATGTCATGAAACACTGGGAAATGTTAAGAGAATTTGAGTCTTGCTTCCCTATGGCAGCACACAGCAAGTCACCTCCCAAATAACTGGGGTGGGATGGGACCTCTGGGGAGTCTCTGCTCCAACCTCTGCTTGAAGGTTGGCCAGTCGAAGGCCGAGCAGGTCCAAGAATGAAGACGCCACTGGTTCTTTGGGCCTCTGTCCCTGTGTTTGACTGCCATCCTGTGTTCCCCAGACTCTCCTGATGGCCTCTGCTAGAGTCACAAGTGCCTGGATGTCAATGTCTTTCTTGTGCTGGGAAACCCCAAACTGGTCCCAGTATCCAGCCAAATAAAGCACCAAACAGAAGTGCCAGATAGATGGGTACATCCTTGCTAGTACTGGACTTCACACCATGGCCTGCCTTGCTTCACCCTCTCCAGCTACATGAGCACCTGCGCTCAGCAGGAAGCTCTCTCAGGGAGCAGGATGGCAGCAGTCATCAAAAGGGTAGTGCAAATCTGGGTGACAGTTGTGCAGTCTCTGCCACACCACTAGTGAAGCTGAACATGTATGCGTAAGGGGTGAGTGACACAGCAGGTGACACCATCTGACAAGAGCATCCATAAGAGAAACACTTTTGTATCAAATGTTCTGGTTTAAAATGATACCTGGGACCAGTGAGATCCCCCAAACACAACAGTGTGCTGCTTCTTCACCTTCTCTTTTCAAACAAATGCTTGTGGGAGTGATTTAGACCCTGAAACAGGATTCAGAGTTTTAGTTACCCTCCTTGGTGTCTGCCTGGCAGAAAAGGCCTGGAGCAAACGTTACCTTAAAGACCAGGCAGCTGCAAGATCACAGATACTGACTAGGTATTTCAACCCCCAAATCATGGATCTGTATTGGGTCACTATTTTATTCCCTGATCTTTAAATACAAGATAGCTGAAAACCACCTTCTAGCCAAAGATCTGTAACTTCAGGTACTTCCATGTCTAGCACTGCCAGCCACTAATTTCCTGAAAGAAATTAGTATAACCTGTCAAATTTCTTTCTGTTTCCAGTTTATTGACTTTGGCTGGTTCCCAGGAGAATAGAGGTCCAAAAGGCAAGCCCACCACTCTGAGTGGCCTCTGCCCCACAGTAACCTGCCCATTTTGTTACCAGTGATGGAGGAATGGGGCTGGTGAAGAAAGGAGGATGGGAGAGGCTGAAACCTGCTTGAAAACACCTGCTGTTGGATAAATCTTGCAGGCATACCCCTGTTGGTTTGCTGAGCACCTCTGTGGAGGAGCAGGCTGTAACATGGGGTCTGGTGTGGAGGGATGTCACAGCTGGGAGGGTCCTGCCAGCTGTCAGACGCCGACATGGGGCACTGCAGAAGGGGAGTGCGTTGATCTGCTGGGGTTAGCAGTGTCCTGAACCCAAACCAGAGAGAAGCCTGCTCCAATGGGCCTGGTAACAGAAGCCAGCACAGGGTGAGGACGGCAGCTGGCCCGGTGCATGGAGACCTGCCAGCCTCGCAGCTCCTGCTGGCTCACAACCAGCCACGGGCAATGACAGTGCACCTCTGCTCCCCGCTGCACCCTGCAGCGCTGCTGGTGCCTAGCTTGTCTCTTTCCTCTTGTTTGTGGGCGGTGTATGGCCCTTTCCCTCCCCACCGGCAGGCTGCTCCCCATCAGGTGGGGGAGAAGGGCCTAGGGGTTAGAGCTGAGGAGCTGGCTATGCTGCCCTGCGCTCAGGGACGGCCCTGAGTCTGCAGCGGGACAGGTGGCACGCATGGCAGGCAGGGGACAGATCAGCATGGGGAAGCTCCTGGGGCTTGCTCTGACACAGACATGCATATTGGCAGTGTGACAGATGGGGACGGACAGTGAGGGAGGAAAAGGAGGGGGGATGGCCTGGCCCTACACACACACACAGTCTCTGGAATAACCCTCCAAACAGGGACCAGATGTGCTGTAACCCTCACCATGCTGCTGCCGAGAAACATCCTCATCAGCCTTGGCTCCTGTGTGAGGGGTCGAGCATGCCTGGCTCGGACCCATTCCCCCCAGCAGCCTCAAACCCCAGAAATGCTCGCGTAATGTGGGAGCTCGGCACTGCAACCCCTGCCAGGCATGGGGACACCACCGGCACTGCCATGTCCCCCACGCACCCGCTCTGGGCTTCAGAAGCCCCCTGTGAACGGTGAAAATAAATGGCCCCAGCCTCCTCACTGCTGGATAATCTGGGCAGGTTCAGAGCTGGCAGGGGCCATGGCCTCTGTGGGGGCGCCATGCAGAAGCCAAAAAAAGGGAGCACCCTGCTGAGGGAGGGGGGTCCCTGTGGTGCCGTCGCCCCTGCCAGCATCCCAGGCCTGATGGTGCTGGCCCTGTTGCTGTCCCCAAGCTGAGCTGGGTGTTGTGGGGGGCACTGGAGAAACTGTCACTCAGGAGTTTGGTGTGGGAGGGTGAGGGGAACGCTTTGAGCCTTGGCCGGAGGATGTGGTTCTTGGCAGGACCTGCTCGTCTCCGGGGCAGAGCCGCTTCACAGACAGCCTCTTCCAGGGCCGGGCGGCTGCACGGAGACCCCCAGGCCCCGGCCCTTTGTTCTGGGCAACGTGGGCTGGAGTGGCCACGGGCTCCCTGCTGCAAGGAGCCCCGCACATGGCTGGGGGCAGCCCTCGCCCAGGGGCTGGGGTCCTGGGGGGGGGGGGTGACAGGGGACCATGGGGCTCCCCCTCCCAGGTTATCCCTGAGGGAGACAGGCCCTGCTCATGGTAGGGGGCAGCCCTTGCCCAGGGTCCTGTATCTCCGTGTGTGTGTGTGTGTGTGTGTGTGTGACAGGGGACCACGGGGCTCCCTGTCCCAGGTTCTGGGGGTCCCTGGTGGGGGGCAGCCCTTGCCCAGAGCCCCGTGTCCCCGGAGAGGGGGGGAGATGGGGGGTGAAAGGACACGGTGACAAGCCATGGGGGACTCCACCCTGTCGCGGGGGCCCCGCCGATGCCAGAGCCCGCCGACCGCGGGGGGGGTGGTGCAGGTTGGGGGGTCCCTGCCGGGCCCCGGGGCGCTCCTTACCGAGCCGGCCGAAGGGGAGCCGGTTCCTCTCGCCCAGCATGAGGTTGAAGCGGGGGTTGTCCTTCCTGAGGCGCCGCCAGTGCCCGGTGGCCAGCAGGAGCCGGGACACCTCGGCGTAGACGCTGCTGTTCTCGTCCCGCACCACGAAGG
>NW_020450822.1:273699-435706 GCF_003343035.1 Apteryx rowi | reverse complement strand
GGGGCCCCGCCGCGGCCTAGGCAGGGCCCTGCGCCGCCACCGCCCTCGCCAGGGCCCGGCCGGGCTCCGCATGGCCGCGGAAGCCCGCCCGCCTCTGCACGCCGCGCCGCAGCGCTGAGCTCATCGGGGGCGGGACCGCGCGGCCGGGGGGGCCCGTTCGCCCTGCCCCTGGGTGGGTGGTGGGAATCCTGCCCCGGGGGGTGTGTGTGATCCTGCCCCTGAGTGTGTGGGGTGATCCTGCGGGGGGGGGGATCCTGCCCCTCGGTGTGTTTCGGGTGATCCTGCCCCTGAGTGTGTGGGGATCCTGCTCGGGGGGGGATCCTGCCCCTGGGCGTGTTTCGGGTGATCCTGCCCCGGGGGGGCCGGTCCTGCCCCTCGGTGTGTGGGGCCGGTCCTACCCCGGGGCGGGGGGAACTGGTTCTGCCCCCGCCCCGCCCAGCACTGCCCCGCCCTTGCGGGGGCCCCGCCCCGGAAACAGAGCGAAACCCGCCCCCTAGAGAAAGGAAGTGGCAAAGCGGAAGCGGCCTTGAGGGTGGGGCCGCCCGCTCCCTCCTTGTCTCCAGGCACTCCCGGCCTCACCCCGCCGTGCCGTGTCCCTGCCCAGGGCAGTCCCGGTCCCCGTTTCAGTGCCTGGCGCAGCCCCCGTGTCCCCGTTTGTCACTGAGCCGGGGCCGTCCCTGCCCCTGTGTCCCCCCGCAGGCGAGGGGGGGCCTGGCCTGGCTGCTGCGACCCCCGGGCTGTTGTTGAGGTGTTCCCGGCGTCGGGTGCAAGAGGCGAGGGATGCAGGGGGCAGCATGGCAGCGTTCCCTACTGCACGCGCTCAGGCCGTTATTAGCTCACGACTTCTCATCTTTTTTTCAGAAAGAAATCCTCATTGTGCTGAGTAGGGGGGAAGGATCGCCTCCCTCAGCCTGCAGGCAACATTTGTGTGCCTTGTGTGCAACAGAGGGCAGCTCACCTACAGCCTCCTCGCCATATTGCCTTTACAGAGTCGCAGAAGGGTTGGGGTTGGCAGGGACCTCTGGAGATCATCTGATCCAAGGCCCCTGCTCAAGGAGGGTCACCGAGAGCAGGCTGCCCAGGGCCCTGTCCGGTTGGGTTTGGAGTATCTCCAAGGATGGTGTCTCCACAACCTTTCTGGGCAACCTGTTCCAGCGTTCAACCACCCTTGCAGTAAAGAAGTGCTTTCCTGTGTTCAAAGTGGAATCTCCTCCATTTCAGCATGTGCCTACTGCCTCTTGTCCTGACAATGGGCACCACTGGGAAGTGTCTGGCCCCATCCTCTTTACATCCTCCCACTAATTATTTATAAAGATTGATAAGATCCCCTCACCCCCATGCCTTCTCTTCTCCAGGCTAAACAGTCCCAGCTCTCTTCAGCCTCTTCTCATATGACAGATGCTCCAGTCCCTTAATCATCTTTGTGGCTTTTCACTGGACTCGCTCCAGTAAATCCATGTTGATAAACTGGAGTGACAAACTGCTGCCAAAGCGGAGCAGCAAGTGAGGAAAGGGACAGGTGGTTTCCTCCACTCTGCCTCTTCCCAACAGGCACAGACCTCAGCAGGAGGATTGGAGGCTGGGTGTGACACAGTACTCCAAGCCCTGTGATAGTGAGATTATAGATCTGATAAACTTTCTTTTGCTCTTAATCTATTAGACTCTTCAAACTGTATTTTTCTTCTTGACATCTTTTAGTTTTTCTGTTCTTCATATCTTTTCATACATTGTTATCTAGATGCGTTTTTTCTGTTGATGAATGTATCTTTTTCCTTTTAACTGTTGCTCCTGTCCTCTTAAACAAGCTTGCATCAAACCAAAACCATCTTATTTTTGCAAATTCAGAATCTGGATGGTTTTAATAAACCTTTCAGTAATGAAAACTTGATTTGATTAATATCCAGATTTTTCTTGCAGACACTGTATGAGAAACATCATCAACATAGCACTCTCTGCTGGTTGCTATAAATCATGACGTATTTCCAAGAAATCAAGAACATTTTTCTGAAGAAACCACAGAGACGTGGTAGATCGCTCATGACTTGCCCACTGATGTTACTGCCTTTTCTTCATTGACAGTACAAGGTGCAATATATGATTCAAAGACAGGAAAAATCTAATTTTAGAAAATATCTGGGATCTCATTTTCTTCTACTAAATTGTTCAAAAAGTTATTAATGAAATGCTTTTCACCTTGAAAGATTATGGACAGGGATGACATGACTTATTTATTTTTACTTAAGAAATATGTTGTTAGGATAAAAATAATCTATTCTATGAATTGCTCCAAGAATAACAAGAGGCAAGACAAACATTGCTAATGTTGTATAGTTAGGTCACAGTCTTTTTTTTTTTTTTTTTGAAGAGTGAATTCTTTAGCAGTAATTCATCCCAGAAGATTTTATCCGCATCATAATTTTTCCCTTCTGGAATAGGGGTACTGTCAACCTCCAACCCCATTAATTTGGGACTCCATCTGTCTTGCTTTTGAGAAGACTAAAGAGATGGAGAAAAAAAAATCAGGACATTAAATCCATATTTCTCCCTCTCTGGAGGGAAATTAGACCTTTTTCTTTGAAAGTTTTCCTGAACTGGCACTTGCCAGGTTGTGACACAGTGAGTTTTACAGCTTTTCATTTCCTCTGGGCCTAGACAGCTCAAAGTACTAAAGCTTTAGTCTGCTCAGGATCATCTGGCAACAAAGGAAAAAACTTCCTTTCCAGCCCTCAGATGGCCAAAATAAGATGAGGCTGTAATACTTCCAGGTCAGGAGCTAAAAGCAGCATTACTAGTGTAATTTAGTACACTTGCAGGCATATAGAGAAGATGTGCAAACTTCTGCAATTACTAAAGGTGACCTGATGAAAGATATTGTGTTTGCCCAAAGTCAGAATTTTCTATTAAGAAATGCACTCTTTTGGCAAGTTTTCATGCTCCCTCATTGCAAAAGTACCTTGGAGTATCTCTGTAATTTGCTGTAGCTGGAGGAATACCATGAAAAGGTGGCCACATAAGCGCTCTGCATATGGCACTTTTGAAGGAATATGCTCTATTATTAATGTTAGTGTGTTGCAATTTGCTGCTATATTAGCTATGCTCTGGTACTGATGAACCCAAGGCAGTGCACAAGATGTGCTTTTCATGGAGATTGTGGCAAGTTATTTTACCCAGTCACTGGGCCAGAAATAACATGCAAAATAATATGTCTCTGCCTCCTCAGGATGATTTGAAGAAGTTTGCTTTACTTATTCTGTCTTAAAGCAAAAAGGTGATGTACAAAATTTTGCCAGGCAACTTATTTCTACTAGGAGGCGCTCTTCGACTTGAAATTTGATGGGGCTCTCCATCCATTTTCAGATGCACCATTAGTTTGTGTTAGCCTGAAAGACTTGCCTATGGCTTAGCTTAAAATATCTCAAAGCTCAGGGACTCATGGTGCATGTGGGATGCAGATGCTGAGGCCATTCTCTTTTCCCTGTTTAGAAAAGTGGTCATTTTTAGAGTTCCAAATTTGTAGGTAATTTTATTTGCAGAAGTAAGTATGAGATGCAACAGCAATCCCTAAATTTAGGATCAGTGTGTTAGACCATCAAGCAGAATGATGTCCGATACTGAATTGCTCAAGATTACATGCAAAAGTTCCTGTAACAAGAATCCCCCTCCCCCGCTTTTTAACTTAAAAATACTTACCACATATATGTTAGATAAAAATAATCTGCCAAACCTATTTTCTTCTTTATATATTTGGGAAAAATGCTTAGAGTTGTCCCATTCAATGAGATTGCTGCAGGTACTTTTTGCCAACTTTGAGCGTCAGCGTGGAAAAATCTCCAAGCCATCTCCAAACTCAAAAAATAGTTGTAGCTACAGTTTATGATTTATCCGCCATCCAGTTAGATTTGTTTGATGTGATCTGTTTTTGTCCAAATCACATGCAGTATTTTTTATTGCTGTTTTATGTTCCTGGCCAATGGATAGTTGTTTCTGGAAGGCTGTGCAGTAATTGAAAGGTGCTGCTAGTCCAGCAAGGCCAGAGACTGGAAGAGCTAAACACAGGGCCCCTCTACTGTCCAGACCTTATTAGACTCTTGCATTCTTGCTCCTGGCCATGCTCCAAAGTGGGGTCAGCTCCCTCATGGTTTCATGATCCATCTCCTTCCCCAGAAGCACAGATCATGGCAGTGACTGTCTTTGCAATGTACAGGACAAGCACAAACCTTGAGCCTTCCAGTGTGCCAGGCAGATGTTGCCCTGCAGCAGAAAGATGGGAGACCAAGACTGTAGAGCTGGCCTGGCAGGGATCTCCTGCTCTGCATCCCAGCACCAGCATATGAGTAGGGTAGGCCCCTAGCCTACCTTCTAATTTCCTGCCTCCACTGCTCCTAACTGTGATGCAAAGAGGCGGAGAGAAAAGCAGAAGTGACTTTGCCCCTTTTCTTTTCCCGTTGAACCTCATGCTACTAAACAATCACTGTTTTAGTCTGCACTTCTGGCCAATAGCAATGATGCCTCAGATGTCACATAGCAGCAGGTAGTAGCCAGGCTGTAATACGTGCTGGCTGGCCCACCTCTGCTCTGAGAGCCCTGCTCCATCTCTACATCCTAAGAAAGGGTTGCCTGCAACATTGGTAAGACAAACCAAGCAGTACATAGCCAACATAGGAATCCATCCCATTATCTCTCCCGCCTTGCACCAACTCCATATTTGTGTCATACCATACAGCCCAGGCCACCTTTCTCTGGGGATCAGACATAGGTCTCTTTCCACAGACATGCCTCGGGGCAGCACATTTCCAGGCAGTCATCTGCAACACCAACTGCATGCACCAGCTGAGATGAGGGTGGGGAGGGCCCACGCAGCTGAAAACAAAAGAAAATTGGGTAAGAACAGATCCTGTCCTGCCCACTCCCATGGCCGAACATCACCTGAGATGGAAAATGCCTCTCCTTCCCTGCATCTCTGCACAGGGACAGACATGTGCATCATTGTCACAAGAAATCCATCTGCCTGGCAACTGAAAGGGACTTGCACATCCAATTGGTGTGCCCAGCGCCATCAATGCCCTTAGCCAGAGGAAAGTAGAAACTAGCCCAAAGCTTCCACCTCCAGACATCCCCACCACGCTGCTCCAGCTGTGGTTTCTGCTAGACTAGGGGACAGGCATGTATTACCCTAGTGGCCACTACTGCAGAGTCTTAGTTTTAATGCCAGGCTCTTGCTCCCCTCTGTGAAGCACCCCTAAAACCAAGCACTGCTGTGCTCCCCGGACTTCCCCAAAGTCCCAAATGGTTTCAGCCCCAAACTGTACTGCTGCGGTGATGTTGACCTAGGCAAGTGTTGAAAGAGGTGCCTACAGCTGTGATTTCTCTGGGGAAACCCTTTCCCCAAGTTTTGTCTGATGGTGAAGGAAGGAGACCTCCCCATGGTGATGCCAGCCTGCTAGCTTGCAATTTACTCCCAGGAGCTGGCAGCCCAGCTGTGACAATTGCTCCCTACAGCAGATGGAGACACTGGCAACAGATCCAGGGACAACAGAAACCACCCAAGAGACTCTCAGATCCCCACAGGACCCTGGGAACAGCCCAGACCTTGGTACCAGCCCTGCAGATGCCAGTTCTGTTCCCAGAGACCTGGGCAACAGCACTGCAGATGCTCAGACCAGCCCTGGAAAACCCTGGATAGGCACGAGCACCATGAGAAGAGCTGCAACCACCCCAGGGATGCTAGCCCTAGAGTTGCTGGGAATGGCCACAGGACCCTAAAAGAGCCCCATGGATCCTGGAGACAGCCCCTCTAGAAGACCACTGGATACCTTGAAACAGCTCTGGCGTTGATGGGTGAATTGTCCTCCCCAGAAGACAGAAGACCTCTGAAGACCCCTGAAGACCCCTGAAACACTTTCAAGAAGTCTAGGGAAAGTCCTAGAGACATCCCAGAGTAGCCTTGGAAACCCGAGAGAAAAGCCTCAGAGATTACAGGAACAATACTGCAAATGCCAAAGGATGTCCCTGGACCCCCAAATGGCCCAAGAGACCTTGAGAACAGCCCAATATGACCCTGAGTAGTCCCGGAGGGACTGTGCAGTCTTCACTCTGGGTCGCTTTGTTCAGACAACTTTTACTGTGTGCAGAGAGACTGCAAATGGCACATACATAAGAATATAAAGCAGTTATTTCTTGGTTAATACCCACAATAATGAGTGGGATTGAATGGAGTTAAGCTCTAGCATGTTCAAACTCCTCCTGCCTCCCACTTAATACACAATACAAAATACAAAATCCTAAATAAGGATGAACAGTTTATTTTTTAGGAGTTAAAGTTTATAGTTTGTTTTTAAACTGTATGTTGTAAACCTTTAGACAACAACCCATTAAACTGTAATCCCTAAACAAGAAACCACAAACCCTGAATGAACATTGAGCCCTCAGTAATAAACTAAATGATAAACCATATACTCTCACTGAGAAACCCTCAGAAATAAACCCTGAGTGACAAACCGTAAACCCTCAACCTTCAGCAATAGCCTGTAAATTGTAAAACTCTCAACAACAGACTGCAAACCCTAAATGATAAACCCACAATCCCATGATATTCTTTGAACTGATAACTCTAAGCCAAAAACCGTGAACTCTCAAGCCTCAACAATAATCTGTACATTGTAAGCCCTGGACTCCAAATCGTCAGTGAAAAACCCTGACCTCTCATTGCTAAGCAATTAAAAAAGCACGTATGACCAGGTAAACAATAAGTAGAAGTCCAAAAATTTTTGCCCAGGATCAGAAAAGTTTCTCTTTCATCTGGAGATTAAACAAAGATAAGACAAACGAGACTACAAAAATGCATCACAGCTCCTGTTCATACATTTAGTTTTATCATCACTCAAACATGACTGTATTTAAGCTTATAGTCATAAGATTGTTCTAAATTGTACGTCCACTGGAATAACCTGTTTGATAACCTTTGCACTACCGCATCTGTAATGTGGACAAAAATATTACATTTGCTCTTCTTCGCTCCATGGGCAAACAAGCATACGGAGCCAATAACAGCTGTTGCTCCAAACCTCCTTTCCTTAAGGGAAATGATCCCTGCTGAGAGAAAAAGAAATGTTTGGGATAACAAGTAGCGCCTTCTGAGCAATAAAAGCCTAATCCCTGAAGATGGGGCAGTCATTGCCACCAACTAAAAAAATCTTTTCCCAAGACCAGTAAATTCCATCATGAGGACTTGATAAAGAAAAATGCTTCATAGTAGCCAGGATGAGAGGAAAACCCCCTAGCTGGGGAATTTTTTCTTTTTGTTATGCTGTAAAATAGACAAAAAAAAAGGCTATTAAGCATATAGTGAACATTCATCATCAAAGCTGCCAAATCGTCTGGACACCACTGTGGTTCACACTGTCTCACCCTCTGAATGCCTGCAGCCAGCATCAGAGAGACAACCTCCACCTCCTCCAACCCATTAGCTTCCAGACCTCCCCACAGTCACTCTCACCTCCAGCTAAGTCTCAGCTCAAGGGCAATGATAATGCTTGAAGTCTGCCATGCCCCAAACACCCTTCTCCACCAAAGGAGCTATGTCTGGGTATCTTGGACAAGCAACATTTTTTGTATTGACCATATCCAGAACACTCTCTTGTGCTCCAGGAGTCCACCTCTAGGTCATCCTAGTACAGTACAGGTTCAGGTCTACCAGACCCTGAACACTGTCTCCCATTCCTAGATACCACCTTCATGCTGACTGTGAGGGAAAGGCATCCAAGAGAAGGAAGGCAGAAATACAGACAGAAGTGAAATGTGCAGAAGGTTACACTCAGAAGCACAAGGAGTCAAGAGCAAAAATAATGCCATGAAAATATGTAAAACGCTCAGAAAAAAAAAAAAAACAACAGGGAATATGGAGACAGCAACTCAGTAACATGAGAATCAGCCTATTCTGGGGAGACAGAGAGACCAACACTTCTTCCCCAGCTGCCAACAGCAAAGATTTGCTGGGTGCCTTCATGGAAGCAGTGGGGAAGGGCAGCGTGTTAATTTGAGCTATTGACTAAATGTGTTAGCCAATGAAGATTGGCTGTGCACTCAAACTGTGTCTAAACCTGCTTGCAGAGTCTCTGCGGGCAGCAATAGATGCTGAGTTGAAAGTAAACCAGTGATGGAGAGGTGCAGACATGGTGGGGAATTCAGGCAGCCTAGGTCCTTTGGGTGGAAGTCTGGAGACTGTTGAAGGAGGACAGCAGGAACTGAAGGAGGTTCTGGTTTGGGTAGACAATTGTGTATGATACTGTAGTAGATTGAGCACCACATAGGCTCTTGCTGGACTAAAGATCACAACCCAGATAGAAGCACCACCACAACCTCGACAGATGAAGGAACTTGGTGTTATACATGTCCTCAGCCCCACTTCTCTGCAGAAAGAGACTATAGGACAGCAAGGACTCTTTTATTGAAAAGTTAGAACATGGCTCAGTTTTGCAGTCCTATATGGTATTTGTGGCTGTCCCACGTAGGCCCTCACTTCAGACGAGACTGTAATGGCATGCCTTCAGGAGCACTGATTTGTAGTGGCCCTCTCACTCTGGAAGAAAAGATAACATGTTGGACTGATGGACATAAAACCAGAAAGCCTAACAGTCCCAATCCCTATTGGGCTGCACCTTAATCTGCTGCCACCTAGAGACAGAGAAGCAGAGGGGGCCATCTCCCTGCCGCACTCAGCAGACACCCCACACAGGGCAGGATGGAACTGACTCACTGTGTTTTCTCGACGTCCTCGATGCCCTCAGGCAGGTGCACATTCAGTGTCTCTGGAAGCAGGAAGGCCACGGAGCCACAGCACACTGCCATACCACAGTAGGTCACCTCAGGCAGAGACCGCCACACACTGTCCAGCAAAAACACAAGTGGGGCCAAAGCCCCTCCGAGGCGTGCCACAAAGGAGGTGTATCCCATCCCGTTCTGCCTGCAAAGGGAGGGCACCATCGTGGTGTAGACCACCACAAGAAAGAAACAGCTACTTTTTTCATATCGGATTTTGGGGAAAAGTACAGGCCCTCTGCTCCTTCCCCCTATATTTCTATACATGCTGAGGCTTCCCCCCACCAGGCTTTTCCTCTGCTAGATTTTTTCTGGGCTTTTTTTTTCTCTTCATATCTTCATATAGTGATGATACTTCCCAAAGAGCAAGAATAGCTGCTGTGAGAAACAGATTTACTTCGATTATGAGACAGAAGCTGAAGTTCTGCACTAAAAATATCTGCTCCAAAGTTGTTTCCACTTTAAATGTCTAAAACCCTGTGAGTATTTTCTACCTATCCCCCTAATACATCCTCTCATCTGCTGAGAGCAAACTTATGTCCCTCTGTCTCCTAGGTACTTCCAGACAGGTGGCCAGCATAGAGATTCCTGTGAGCACCCTTGGTCCTGCTGTAGCTATAACCTAGGAGAACTTGGAGAGGTGCCCAAAAATAGAACCTGGGACCGATTCCAAACATTAATTTGCAGTGAAGGAATGACATTCTGCACTTGAAACAGGGATCCCAGGACCTGTTTGTGCATATGCAGAAAAAGCATGGCAGAGAGAGAGAGGATTTTTGTCTTTATCTGTCAACGTCTTTCAGTGCATAAAAATACCGACCTAACTGAGAAGAAAAGTAGCAGACCAGTGTGCCCACTCTGATTTAAATATGCATCATTCCCTGCATACAACAGACCAGTGAAAGTTAATTCCCTTCACCAGCCTCAGCAATATCCCAAATCATGCTGCTACTAAATCTTGTGTCACCGTTTCCTGAAGATCTTTTAAATAAGCTATCTTTTTTCACCCTGAAAGGCTAGATAATCCCTGCTTTAATATCATCTGTAGGCCAGAAGACTGTCAAACTTGTGGTAGTACATGTCCCTTATAAAACTTCACATTTCAAATGATTTTTCTCTGGGTCTTATAACAGTTATTGGTGGATTCTCTCAGGGAATTAAGGCTTTGCTAAGCACAGATTCCTTACTGAGTTCAAAAATCTTCCCACACGGAATACCCATCACCTTTCAATACAGCTCCCTTTAGGCATAACCTGCCTGACATAACCCAGGCCAACAAAGAGTAGCTCTCTGCCCCTTTTTCATGACTATATGTAGTCTTTAGACCTTGCTACTTCTAGAGGTAAGGCACCAGCTTTGCAGTCTAGCTAACAGCATGTCCTGCTGAGCTGATGTTAAAGACCTGAGGGTGACACCCTGCAGAGGGTCTGGTTGTACACTCAGGCGAGCGGCATCTCTTACCTCAGTACGGTGGGGTAGAGCTCAGAGGTGTACAAGAAGACAGTAGTGAACGCAGATTCTGAGAAACCTTTGCCCATAATGGCTACTACAGAGCGCATGGAGGTGAAAGCTAGGAGGAAAGAAAAGACACTTATGCCAGTGGTCAAAAAGCAGCCTCTAGAATGAAGCTTGTTGTGGCCTCAGGCAAAGTAGGGGAGAAGATTCAGAGGTCTTACAGACAAAGTAGGGAGAAACATAGCTCTGGAGCTGCTGCGTCTAAAGCCTGGATGAGTAAATTTGGTGACAAACTATTAGCCCAAGTAGAAGTTGAACTGGTGAAAGGACGGGTCCCAACATTTTCCACTGGACAATGTTTATAATAAGACGGGCACTTAATCTGGCCGTCACTGGACCCTGACTAACTGCCTCACAGTGACTGGAGACCATCTGTTGCCACCAGATATTAGTACTGGCCCACATTAGCAACCTTGTCCCACTGTTACCCTTGTAGGTAGAAGACATCTCTGTACAGAGTTGCCTGTGGGGAAGATCTCCCATTCTCCTTCTCTAGCAGTGCACTGAATGGATGTCTCCTTTTTTAGCAAGTACCGCATATAGCAGAGGAGTGTCTCACACTTGGGAACGATGATGTTGGCTCCTATGCACAATCCGGTCAGTATGAGTGTCCATGCCTGACTCTGCCGTCGTCCAACTCGATTCACTAGCACATACATGATCAGCTTAGCTGGAATCTCAATGATGCCAAAAACAAATTGTGAGAGATACATATTGAGCCCAAAACCAGTTAGGTTCATGCTCATGCCATAATAAGAGAAGGCAACGCCAAACCTGCAAGGAGTGTGTGGAGATGGGAATTAGGGAAATCCAGGCAGGGAACTGTAGGACAAATCCCCTGTGCAGAGTGACACTGCTTACCACACAGCGCCAGAACAGAGAGAGATCTTCCGCAGGACTGGTGTCCTGAACAGGCTGATGTAGGAGTAACTCTCTCCTGACTTCTTCTCTGTTGTCATCCTTCTGAGGGCCTGAGAGAGGTGGAAAGAAGGAAATAGCTCAGCTGCTAACAGATCTAGGATCCAGACGTGGAGCCCTAGACAGGCTGGGGCTCATGCCTATCCCTGCTCCAACACCATCTGGGGTTTTCCACACATTTCCATTGCAGAACAATTCTCTGGACATACATTTTCAGAGGCAAATCTTCGTATGTGTTTTTATAGATTCTCTCTATATTTTTTTAGACCTCTTCCTCTTCTCCTGGCCCTGTCTCTTCTCCTACCCAAATACCCCACATGGCAAAAAGGATCTCAGCAAAATGGCAATCATGGTGTTAGCAAAGTCAGTGTTGGCCAATTCCACCCTCCTACCCAAGTGGTTGTCTGCCATTTTGTCAGGTCTCAGTCAGCAGCTAACTGTGAACTGCATGCATTGTTCTTATGAGTATGTTTATATAAAGTATGATTGTTAATATATATGTTTATATAAATACAGTGTATAAAAAGAAGCCAGGCACTGAGAAGTGAACCCTGCCCACAGGGAAGAAGAGAGTGTCTATTCACAAAGTCTTTCAGCAATTCATTTTGAAGTGAGTAACAGGAGAATTTTTATAAGTTCTGTTGACACACGAGATCCAAAAAACCAAAGGTCTGCAATACTGGCAGCTATATCTAAGCTAGCTGCCATAGACTTACTGTATAGCTAATGGAGATCTCATTAAAGAAGTTTATGAGTCATTTTATCTTAGAGCAAACAACTGCATTTGGTCAGAAGAATTGCATGCTAACCTCCATTGACTCTATTCAATTAGCCTCTGAAGGACCCTGCAGACAGCTGTGTTGTGGACACCTATCACTGGGAGAGATGAATGCCAGTCCGAACAGCCTTCCTTTACCATGTCCAAGAATCATCAGCAAATGCAAGGTAGGGTAGTTAAAACTGACCTTCTGATCAGGTTATGAATCACAGGACAAAAGCTGCATAAGTTGCTCGTGAGCCTGCATGTTCTGCTCTCTGTTATAGGAGTGATGCCTCTGCCTTATTTTTCCAGGCTGTGCTTCTCTCTCACTGAGTATTTAGACCAGCATCCAGTACAGTGAGGCTTCTTGTCATGGCAATAATAAATGGAGAGACGCTCCTTCTACCGAAGGGGGATCTCTGGCCTTATGTGAGCTAAGCTGATGCTTTCTCTTTAGGGATGGTTGTAACTCCTTTCCAGCATGGCACCCTGTGGATCACAGCACCCTACAGATCACACAGCAGGCTGAGAGTTGCTTGTATCAAACAGAAGTAAAATAGAGAGAAAGAGAAAATGGGAGAAGAAGAATATGTGTCTGGATCTTCAGGTTCTCACCTCTGGTGAGACAGTGAAGTCTTTCCTTCCGTTCATTCTTGCACATCTAAGCAGATGCCTGTGAGCTTGTTTCACTTTGCCGTTGGCTATGAGCCACCGGGCAGACTCTGGGACCCACCTGGTGTGAGGAGAGAAGACAGCATTCCTGTTGGCACTCCATTTTTTCCAGCCCACATACATGACCCTGGCCAAAGAGAGAGGGTCTTCTCTGTGGGACTTCAGCTGGAAATAACAACTTTTATATTTTATATATATATATATATATATATGTATGTATATATCAATCATATGATCTTTGAGCAAAGCTTGGATTTTCTGAACTGTTAAGAATTTCCGGTTCTAATAAATTAAAATTGGCCCCAAAGAGTTTATATTTTGAGATCCATGCTTTTGGGACTCTTTAAAATTGTAGGATATAAAAAATGGTGGGTTCAAATGTGTCTACAAATTGCATAAAAAGGACTTAGTGGGCTCTTTGAGGTTATGTTTCATACTCATTTTGTTAATTAATAAGATGGATTGTTTTTTGCCATAATGCAAGTCTTTTGCACAAGACAGTCAACTGCGATCTAAACCATTGTGGCTAGGACCACTAAGGAAGTAGCCATACTAGTTAGTGAAGGTCTCGGAGTGCTGTATTGATGTAGAGCTGGTCAGCACCTCTGAGAGGACTCCTTAGCAGACCTGTGCTAGGTGGGGGCCTGTGCCTCTTAATTTTCTATCTGTTCCAGCAAAAGATCAAACCATCACCATAAATTAGCACTTGCAGCTCCTTAATTTTGGACTTTTTCCTGATCTTGCATCTGGTTGCAATTTGTGGCTACACTGTGCTGTTTGCCCTGGAGCTTCCCAGGTCACAGTGCAGTCCAGCTAGCCTAGAGAGGTGCATGGTGTTGTGTGTGTCCACATAGTGGTGAGCCCCAGAAAGGCAACAGTGGGAATACCCCATGAGCAGGATGCATCTTGTTAGAACAGCCCACACCTGCCTCCTACCACCCAAGTCTGTTCCCTGAAAGAAGGGGAAAAAGAAGTAATACCACTGTTCCCACAGAGCCTTGCAGCTGAGCAGCCTGCGCAGTCAGTGGGAAGACTGTATCTCTCCTCACTCTACCTCTCCTATCTCTTCATATTTTTGGCTCTACACCTAGGCCCATTGGTTATGTCAAGACATGATGAGGGCTTATCCTTTCCTGGCACTCTGTCACAGAGGTCTTTGAGAAGGTGAGCCACACATTGCTTGCAGCAGAGACATCCAACTTCTGCTGCTTTTTAGGGTAGAGGAGGCGTGTGAAGGCAATACTCGTTCCCTAAGCTGCTGCTGCTCCCCTGGTTGCTGCTTTGCAGTTTCCAGGTGAAAACAGATGGGTATCTCTAAACACAGAACTTAAGACCTTGAAAGAATATGTGGGTAAAAGTTCTACTGAAGCCATCCGTTTGTCAAAATCTGTCATTTGCAGTATGGGACTTGTGCAAAGTTTTCAATCACATAAGCTTATACCCCAATCCACTTTGGTGAATATAAAGAATGAAAGATGGCATTTTGCACCCATTGCCACCATCTCCAGAGTATAATATTATGTCATGTGGTTGCCTAATGTTTCAGCTGAATTATGACATAGTGTCAACAATATCCCCAGAATGTGCTAAATCAGATTTTGATTCCATACTGCAGGGACTTCTAGTTATGCTACAATGACTGCCCTTTTGGATGCTTGAATTTTGATCAGACTGCAATATAACTTCTTGGATAACTGATCTCCATAAAAGGCATTAACATAAACAGGAGAGAAAAAAAATCAGCTATCATGGAAAGGGTGAGTCCAAATGTGTCTACAAATTGCAACATTTCCCAGGATTCAATTTTTATAGTTAGTTGTCCTAGAAAAAAAAGAAAACAACCCAAACCTTCAAAAGTCAGCAGAATACCCATTTAAGTTGTGTTGGACTTGATCAGTGAAATATCAGGTGTTATTCTCTGCCAGAAAACCTTCATCACCAGGGAAAGAATATGCCTATTGAACTATTGGTTAACAACAGCATCAGTTTGTATCCCATTTTTCACAAGAATTATTTGTGAAGTTGGTGATAGATCTGTGCAGCTCTTTCATCCTTTGCTTCATTCTGATGGCCATATTAACAAGCAAACCATAGTCTCCAGGAGTCCCTTTGGTGGCAGCTGAAAGGCATCTTGATGTTTGGATATCACTCCTTCTACTCAACAATTAAGCATATAATTTTGGGGGGCCATATGTCTAACAACCAGAACTTATTCCACCTGGTTTCCAGCTACAACATCACATCACTCCAAGAGACGTGTCTCTGGCTTCTGCAGTGTGATCCAGCACCACACTGACACCCAAGATGAACTAAATAGTAACCCCAAGGTTGAGGAGACCCAAATTCCCCAATCCGAAGGTTCTCAATGGAACAGCTGTGGGAATATCTGTTTGCTTATTTAAACACTGGACTTTTATCCATCCAGGAAATGGGGCTGCCTATGCAAAGGACCATTTTGGGTCATCTAATAAGTTAATCCAATACACTTCACACTGCAATAACAGTATCAGTGAATTGACTCTGTGTTTTAGTCCATGTCATTTAATTAAAATAAGGAGGAGGAAAAGGAGTTTCTTTGATTAAATGAACCATCTCCCCTTGTAAGGCTTAAGAGATGTAAGGCATGTCTTAAATAAAGCTACAGATAGGAAACAACCTGCAGAAGACTGATATATTTGACCAGTGAGGATGGATACACAGCTGAGAAAGGCTGTGCAAGGTGCAGAGAGATATGCACCTGACCTGGCCTGCAAATGCCATTGTCTTACATGGAAAAAATTGGTACCAAAGGTGTCCCCCCACACCCTGAGGTGGGGGACAGGAGACAGCTAAGTTATTTGCCATGAAAGCCCCAGGGATTAATGCCTGGGACCTCGCCTGGTCCCACTCGCTCTGAGCCATCTGTGACAGTGCTTTCAGTACCAAATCTTGCCCCTTCATGGAGCATCCCACTGTCCCCGAATGCCTGGTCTCAGCCCCACTCCTGCCTCTCCTCATCCCCAAAGCCATGGTGTGACCATGGCTCCTGGTCAGGAGGGATGAAACCTGGGCCACTCCAGTTTTCAAGAGCTGCTATGCCTGGAAAATCACAGCCTGCTCCCATCCCCACCTGTCCAGCAGGCTGCAGCTTGATGCACTCACCACAAGCAGATGATGCTCAGGAGACAAGGTCCAGTTACGGCAACTAACAGCCAGCGCCAGTCCCGCACCAAGTATGCTATCATGGCCAGCAGCATGTTCCCGATGCTCCAGAAGATGCTAGTCAGGATCCCAGAGATGGTGCGATGCTGCACATCCACCCACTCCATCCCTGCAATAGGGAGGCAGCATTCAGCTGGGACACACAGGACTTCTCCATGAAAAGGTCTGCAGGGCTTTGTAACAAGGGCAAAGCAAGACAATTTCCCTGGTCTTTTTCTCTGGGAGAGTTCCACCGCTTGGCTGATGTTTGCCACAGTTAAAAAGTTAATCCAAAATGGTTAGCCTCTGGCAAAGTTGTTAGCAACTAAAATACAGCCTTAAAAGGAGAAATACTGGACAAAATAATAAGCATCACAGTGCTAAAAATACCTTAGGTGATCCTTTTTTAATTCCATTCAATAACATTCAAATTATTTTCTCCATCAGACTCATCAATTTTCCCCCTAATTATCTAGTTATATCTTGCCTGCACAGTTTCCCATTTCTCTGCCCACCCATTGTTCCAGATTAAAGAAATGTATTAAGATGAACTGACCTACCTTGGAATCTACCCAGAGCAGATACTAATATACATGTAAAGCCAGAAGAAATGGTGGTCTCCTTGTTTATATGTGTGAACTAAAAGCCAGTTTTCTTCCAAAGATTTGAACATCTGACTACAACCTCTGACAATCAGAAATGTCCTTCCAAAGCTCCACTTTGCCTTGTAGCCCTGTGGCCCAGAGTGCCACCTGCTAGAAATAGGCCTCAACCTTTATAACAATAATCAGCCACAGCAGGCCTTGGGATTTGTCGGACCTGGCATGGACTTGTTCAGTCTTGAGCCCATTTTAGCTTGATTCTGTCTCTATCTGCAAAAATTCTGGAAATTTTTGCTGCATCTGTAAGCTGCTCTAGGATCTGATGATTCTTGCCTAGAGCGTCCTAACTGTATCAGCAAAATCATCCAATGTTCCGGTGCCTTTTGGGTACCCTGAGGTTTGGAGCTTGTTTTGGTTATGTTATTACTCAACTTTTTTTAGCTTTGTTTTTGCTTAGCTTTATATGATTTTTGTGGTGCTTTCCCCTCCCTTTCGAAAAATACAGATTTGTAGCATACGAAAACAACTCCAAGCAAAGCCAAGACTGGGAAGGAAGAAACACCCCAGAAGCAACACACCATCCTCCTTCTGCTGAAGACATGGGCATGCTGATGAATTGCCTCAACAATGTACTTGAAGGGTGAGAACTCAGTATCGGAAGAAAGGGGTAAACACTTTTGTCTATGTTTTTGTTGTATTACTAATGATCCTTAACCGAAATTGAGTAATAAGGTTTATAAGTGTTAATGCTGCAGCAGAACTAATAATGAGCAGTTGATTAGATCTTGGTTAGACTGTAAAGCATTAATTAGACTAACAGTAAATGCTAATTTTTGGATCCTTATATAAGGGGTGTTCTCTTGGTTGCCTGTAGTGAAATTGCCTATGTAACAATTTCCAAACTCCTGTTCCTACTTGTTTTGCCCAGATTGGTACAGATGTCCCTACCTACCTGTCCACGACCTGCCAAACGTCTCCCTGTGCAACCAGGCATCCACAACCCCCTGCACTTACTTACCCAAAGGCAATACAATAAGGGAGATGCCGCTCAGGGCCACACCGGTGAGGGTCCGTGTGATAGCCAGCATGCTGTAGGAGGTGGAGGCGGCACTCAGCATCCCGAATATGACCGAGCACACCAGCGACACCAGGAGCATAGCTTTCCGGCCATACCTGCCACAAGCACAGACTGTGTTACAGCAGCTGGAAACCTGTCCCAGGAGCAGGGTTTGAAAAGGGGCAAAGCAGAGACTCTAGGAGGCCAATCAAAATATCACCTGCTTTGCAAAGAGCGCAAAATGCAGCACAATGGCCTAGAGAGGAGCAAACCGCTCTGGATGCAGCCTGTGCCACAGTGGCACAATCCCATTCAGAGGGGCAATCTGCCCTGTGAGCATCAGCCATGAGACTCTCCAGAGGAAGCAGCAGTATTGATCAAAAAACTGACACGCTGGGCTCCCCCATCAGTGTCACCATCAAATGCGTGATGTCAGCTTGAAAACCCGTGCTGCTGGCACACCCCGCTCCCTCCAGCAGCCGTGCTCATTCCCAGCTCTGCTTCTCAACTCAGCGTCTCCTCCTCCTGTGGTCCCCTCAGGACCAGCCACCATCCCTGCTCCCAAGGAGGTGGAGGAGAAAAACACATGACACTTTTGTGCTAGTCCCGAAAATGAAAACAATGATCCTGAAGGAAAAGAAAAGGACACCATTTGTCAACCCCCATGTGCAAATAGCCCTGATCTCCAAAGGGACCTGTGAGAAACCTTCCAGGAGGTTCTTTATTAAGGGTTTTCAAGTGATATGACCACCTGGCCCCTGATGTCCCTTTCAAATGTAGTGTGGAGAAATATGGAAAAATCAAATACACACTATAAATATTTATTTTTATACACACACATGCACAGAAATGTGCATGTGCTTCTACACAACCCATGAAAATCTGAAACCAAAAAGTACTGAGGTTTCAGTGAAGATATTGACAAAATAAAGATATCAGAGCCTTTGTGGAAGGGCAATCAGGGGAATGCCATTATACCCAGAAATCATCCAAGAGTAGAGAGGGTCTGCTAATGAACATTAGCACTGCATATGAAGAAAGTTTAGGTTCAAAGCGGACTAGTAAATTGATGCTGTTGATAGGTAATGTTCAGTCTATGGGATCTGAAATTATGGCCCAGTTCTGGCTTTAGGGCTCTCTCAGTGGCCACTGGACAAGGATGGTAGCAAGGACCAGTACTCCATGATGGTAAACAATGTGGTGGGACATAATGTCACAATAACATTGTTAAAAACAATCACAGATTACTTCCTGCAACAGCTAGTTAAGCAGTCTCCTGGAGAAGAAACAACTCTTGGATTGGACCTGAGCAGTTTTCTGGACCTGCTTTGAAACATAAGCATAGCCAGTCTGCAAAAGTCACTGTAATACTCTTGGGTCGGAGCAGCAAGCACTCAGTAACCCACCAACACTGTATCTGGCTTCCAATAGGGTAACTACCTAAGGAAGGAGCTACACTTTTTAAAAGATTTTTTTTTTTGAAAATACACTAAGGAGGATGTCAAAACATCAAACTCCCTGCAGGTTGCAAAACAGCTATTTATGGACTCATTACTAGAGTCTCTCAGCAAATGTATGCCACCTGGTAGGGAAACTAGAGGGAAGGTAGCAGGATTGAACTGCAAGCTACAGGAAGGCTGCTAGAAGTGATGCAGTTGAAATCACCTTCAAAGAGAGAGAGGGAAGAGCCCAGCCACTGAAAGATTAAATGTAAAAAAATATAACAAAAGGAGCAAATCACACAAGCATAGCAATAAATAGAAAGCCGTTTTCATAAATATCACAATCTGGAAATTTGCTGGAGAGTTGTACAGCCGACAGACAAGCTACAAAAGGACTGTTTGGAAAAGAGCAGGCAATAGCAGAAAGATTATTATTTTTCAGAGATACATGTTCACAGTGCAGATGCTTGGAGAGGTTACCAGGGTAAAATTTGTCGGCAGATATGTTCTCTAATCCATGGGTTTGTAGAAGAATTTTAGAACAAATAACAAGATGAACTGTAACTAAATGCCATGACCAGATGGTTTTCACTCCAGGGCACTAGAGAATTAAAGGCTGAAGTATCTGAATTACTACCTTCTCAGTGAAGTGGGACCACTTAGTGCCTCTCTATGAGAGAAAAGAAAGGTTGCTAATGGGACATCAACTTATAAGAGGTCTTAGGGGAGATGTGGGGCACATCTGAGGTTTAATAGATCTGGCACTGATACTGATAAAATGGGTAAAAATCATGGTAAGAATTAGAATTCATACATACATGGATAAGCAAATAGTGGAGGAGTCAGCATGGCTTCTGTACGGAATACCCATAACCTATGGAAGTTCACTGAAGGAGAAGTCAAGCATGTGACAAGCAAGATACGACTGATTCAGAATGCTTAAGACTTCCAAAACCAGTCAAAACCATCCCCCACACAAAAGGGGAAAAACTAAGCTCTCACAGGAGAAGAGAGGAGGTCTTTACATGGATAAGTAATATATTAATAGCTAGATGGCAGGAATAAATGGTCACTTTTTATAGTTGAAGAACCCTCTAATAATTTCTGGCCCTCCATCTCAAAGAGGTACTGTAGGACTGGAGGACGCCAACACAGGCAAAAACAAAGGCGGATGAGGGAAGACTATGAAGAGCAAGCATGGAGAGGAAGTAATAGAAATGGGGTTTGCGTGGGTGCTGGAGGAGGTGGGTGGCAGTGACGGTTGGCTGTCTGGAGTGTTGTGGCAAACTAACACAACATGCTTGACCTGTTTGTTATGGTTTACCTGCTATTGCTCAACCTGCTCTTTAGTTTTACCTCTTCTTTCTGAAGACTTTCCCATTCCCACCACTGTCAGCCCCATGCACCTTTCCTGCCACTGTTGAAGCAAATACTGTGCTTACCCTTCCACCCAGTGCTCCTAGCAAAGCATCTTGGGAGAGAGGGGAAATCAAGGCACAAACATACATAAATGTGGGGTTTGTAGGAGTTTTGGCCTCAATCCCAAATCATGAGTCCATGGAGGAAACAGGTAAAAATGTAAACAAGACAAAGACCCCTTCTGCTTGATACAGGAAAAAGAATCTGCCAAATTTATCCTTTGTGCATTGCTCCCACTGCCATTAGGAGGCTGCAAGGGTCTCCTGATCTGACCTGCACTCCCTTGGGCACTGTGGCCAAGTAGCTTGGCTAGTCAGTGCACAGTTGGCTCTGCTCCAGGTTGCTCACGAGGGCACAGATGACTATCTTTAGCTGTCACCTTAGCAGACCGAAGGGTCCTGGTCTATTTAATTGGAAGCCAAGGCATAACTTGGTCTTCTTTGTTAGCTTCTCCAGATTTTCTCCAGTTCTACTATATCCTTTTGAGATCAGGAGGAGGATGAAGGGGAATCAAAACTGCACGCTGTATTCACGATGTGGGGCCACCGTGAATTTACATATTGTGGCACAGCGATGTTCTCTTTAATTTTCTCTTCCTTTCCTAGCAGTTCTTGATTTTTTTATTTGCTTGCCCAGCCACTACTCAGTTCTGAGCTGATAGTTGCCTGGAACTGTCTATCATAACCCCAAATCCTGAGCAGTTATGGTCAGCTCAGAAACCTTTATTTTAAACATGGTTAGGATTGTTTATCTCTTTATTTTACAGTAATCTACCCTGAAATTTTGTTTTCTCTTTCCCACCTAGTCACAGAACCTGGTAAGGTCTTTCTGCAGCTCTCCACACTGAGACCTCATCTTTACAAGCCTGGATAACTCCAAACATCTCCAAACAACATCACCTCCCCACTCACCCCTTTTCCAGATTATTTATGAATATGCTGAACAGCACACAACCCATGGATGTAACAGCTTCCATCTTCAACACTAAGTCACTGGGGTGCACATATTGTGAGGCTGGTTCACTTCTGTGACGTGGTGGTTTTGCAGCCTGCCCTACACAAATGTTCTTTTAAGGGACCAAGCAGTTGCCTATGCAGGAAACTCAGACACTGAATAATGAATAGTGCAGAGTGAACAGCACATCCTGACTGTATGTTTGCTCTACATATTCTCTGGTACCTTTCCTAGTTCTGTTGTTTGGAGGAAAAATAAGAAAAACCCCAAAACAACAACCTGTTCCTTAATTTATGCCCTTTCTGAGTTGTTTGACTCTTTTCTGGCTTATCCTATCACATTTTAAATTTCAACCAGACCAATAAGATTCATTCCTATTTTCCTCATTGGAATACTACCCAAGCTCTTCCCAGAGGAATGCCACCCTGCTTATAACTTCCTTTACACTGCTTCTCTAGGAAAGGCAGAGTCCGTTTTTGCTTTCTTGAGACTCTTTTTCAGACATGGCATGCATTTGCTCTGAGCCCCTTGTCTGGGTGTCCTAAACTGATTTCCATTTAACTTTCAAAGACTTAACTCTTTCAGCAGCTTGTTTTGGCTTTACTTTAACTAGCTTTCTCCATTTTAGACAGGTCTCCTTTTTTGAACTCTGTCTCAAAGACAGTGGATTTTTTTGTTTTTGCAGCAATGCTGACCACAACCATGTTGTCACTGCTGCAGTGCATCTTACTCCAAACTGAGGCCGGAGTCGCTTCTTTGGTGGGCTCCCAATGGGCTGCTCCACAGAGCAGGTAGGGACTGCACCTAACATTCAGTCTCTGTGTTGCTTCTCAATATGACTTTAGTCCAGTTTTCACTGGAGGGGCTGAGTTCTCCCTTTGCAATTGTGTTTTCTGCTTTCTCTGCCTCTCCAGTTGTCCTCTGTTGGTCACCAGTTTGTGAAGGTTTTGTCACAAAACTGAAGCCTGGGGCTGGGGAGGGAGGAAGGGGAACAGCCTGAAAGGGTCAAACCTGTCCGAAAGGTATCCAAAGATCACAGCCCCCACTGTAACACCGATGAAGAAGAACGTTGCAGTCGCTTGGTTCAGTCCGCGCTGCTCACACACCAGGTCCCACTGAAACACATGGCCAAAATGACTCTTAGTGCCCAATTCAGCCTCTGTCACCTTCTCATACCCCTTCCCTCCAGCAATCAGCCAAGGTGTCTTGCAGCTTATATCAGTCAAACTTGACTGAGTGAAAGGTAAGACTCTGCACTAAACTGCACATGGGGCACTGCCAGAACCTCACAAAACTCAGAGGCCTCCCAGTTATTTAGCCACACTGTGACAGTCTCTCTGTGGACACTTGTTGTATCAGAAAACTTTCCTGGGTACCACTCATCATGAAGAGGTCCCTTTTTCCTCTCCTGACCCCCATAATAGATGCTCTCAGCTTGCCCTGCTGCACTTCTCTGCTGGTTCCCTCTCATGTTCTAGATGCTCCAGGGCTTGCCCTGGTGAGATGGGCTTTTGTAGGGTGCCATGTTGCAGTGAGCTGTGTCACAGCCTTTGGCAGGGGATGCCTTGCTGATAGCCAGTTACTATTGTTTTTACCAATTTCCTTTGAAGCTCTCTGTGCTGAGAAGGAGGAGGGCAGAGGAGGAGTCAGACCAAATAGTTGTTCCTGACATGCACTTACGGACTTTTTTCCAAGAGGGTGGTCTAGACATTTTTCTTCAATAAATTAATGAGCATCATCTTACTTTCTTGGAGGTGCAAATGTCGTTAATCATTGTAGTACTCCCTGGTCAAGTTGCAGAGTTAATTTTCTATATGTGCATAACTTGGCAAAACTTAAGCTAATCATCCACCCAGCCTCATAATCTCTGTGACAAAGCCAGCCAAAATTTGAGCAACCTTTTTTTGCTGCAAAAGCAAAAGACTCCAGAGAAAGCCTCGGCCCCTTGGACATGGCCTGAGGCCACTGTGCCACCGAGTGCAGTGTCACGGGGCACCGCACTAAGCACGTGTGCTGCTGAACACCTCTCCCCTGCCTTCTCCCGCAAGGACACTTTGCCCCTTTCTCCCAGATACAGTGCAGAAATGAGATGCAGACCTGGTGCACATCTAACCCTCATCTCACTGCCTGCCAAACCTGGGGACAGTCAGGTGACAGAGGAGGCACCAGTTCTAGCTTAAGGTTTGGCCTTGTTCTCACTAAGACAGGAAACCATCTCAAAGTAGCAGGACTCCTGCTCTCATTTCCAACCCAGCTATGCCTCTTTGTCTGACTGAATTGTCCTTTTCCCCAAGTTCCCCTGTGCTTTGGGCCACCTTCCAAGGAAGGAAAATTACAGCCTGCAGGTAAAGTATTAACTTCCAGAGGTATCACTGTCAGACAGCCCTAGCTTGGTGGTTAACGTTTGACAGGCAGCCACCTGGGGCAGGCTCAAGGTTATGACTAGCCAGCATGCTGGGTCTCAGAGGGAGGCCGCTGGAGAGCATGTTTTTTGCTGTGAGGCAAGGAACTTCTTGTAACTGGACTGACAGTGTCCTAAATCTGGGAAACATCTTCCAGGAGGACGAGGAAACCATGAGTTGGGGGCTTTGCATGGGTGGTCCTGATGCAGCAAAGCCCTCACTCTGCTCTGGCTCCTTAGACAGCACCTAATGGGCCTGATGAGTGCCTGCTGCTAGGCTTCACTGTCCCTGCTTTCCCATTCACGCCAGCTCCATCCAGACTCTTGCCATGGGACCTGCCAAATGGCTGCTGACCGCCCCCTCTGCTGGCTGGCATAATGCAGGAGGATGGAGCTGGTACTTGTCAGGGTGATGCCCTCAGTGTCTCCAGGGTGCTTGTCCCCAGTCTGGAGGGTACCCTCCAGCAGCTACTTCTCCCCCATCTCCTTGCTCTGGAAGCATTGTCCTCACCTTGCCATGATCAGTGGCACAAACCTACTTCTTTTGGGCTGTGGTCCAGGAGTCTTGTTTTTTGACCCCCTGCATCGTACTTTCTGTGTCCACCCTCCTTGATGTCCCCTTCCCACCTCTCTGCACTCAGTGTCCTTCCTCCCTTTTCATTTTGCCCATCACTTGCTGCCAGCCCCATGCCCACTGGCTGCCTCACCCCCAGGGCTCCCCTCCAAGCGCCAGTGCTTCCCAAGCAGCAATGGGATAGCGCTGTTAGCAAATGCTGTCCACAGGGGAACCCACTTAACCCTCTGTCCTGCTTGACCTCCTAGCCATGGACATAACCAGACAAATGGGAAACACTGAAGCTATGCCAAGGGAACAGAGGTAAAGCAGGCAAAGGGGAAGAGAGGCATGGCAATCCTAGGGAGAAGAGGGGGAATCGGGGAAGAGATGTGGCCAGGGGAATAGGAGTTACAAAGTCTTTGGAAAATCAGAAAAGCAAGTCATGGGCTCATATGAAATCCTTACAGGGTACAATCATGGGCAAATGCCATGTGGTCCAAGACAGAAAATCCCATGGCACCCTCTGTCCCACTATCTCTCCATCACTGGAAAAATTGAGATGCTTATAACGAGAAATTTTGGGTTCTAATTCTCAACTTCAGAGAGCTTCCCCATCCCAGGTCATCTTCTCTAAAAAGGTCATTTCAAATGATGATTAAAATACAAAGATTCCCCTCTGATTCTGTGCACCTAAGAGATAGCTCTCCATCTGCTCCTTAAAACACTGAGCTAATTTCATTTTCATCTAGATCAAAGGCAAGGGATTACCTGGGTAGCTATGGTGGAGGTAAACTGTGAGTGGTCATAGACCCATCCATACTTGCAGTCCTCAATAATTGAGTCATTTTCTGGTTGCAGAGAGGAATTGAGCAGTAGGTAAAACTGAGGCTGCAAGAACATCTCGCAGGACCTGAAGGTGCCATCAGACTCCTGGGGGATGCTGATGAGTAGAAGCTCCTCTGTGGTGAGGTTCACAAATGCCTCCTGGCGTGGAATTGCACAGTGATGAGAGGGAGTAGCAGCAAGAAAACTGTGCAGCAGGAAATGCATGGGAAGGTTGATTCTTGGGAGACAGAGGAGAAACAAAATCAAGATCTGGAATCGGCCAAAGCCACCGGTTTCCAGCAAGAGATCCTCAAATTTCATCTTTTCTATGGAGTTTGCTCATTGAAAGCAGCTAAGTTCCAAGGAGCAGCAACATGAGCTTGAAGAGTGGTGTCTGTTCTTGGAGCTCAACTTCATATGACTCTTCATACAGCCTCTTCCTTGGACTTTGAGACCTCGCTGAGAGGTTGATATCCCCACAGTGACACTCTCCATTTGGGGTAGAGCCAAAGAATGCATCCTGCGTGCACAAAGCACATCCATTTCGAGCAGACTCAGCACAAGGCGCCTTCTCTTTTTAGAGACCTTTTTTAGAGCCCTCCTGTTTTGTTTTTTGAGAGGGAGACCCACATTAGAAAAGAAGGTTATGGGAAGAGCACTGTCAAAGCACCATCATTTCTGGTGTGGGTTACCACACACCACCCACAGCCTCGGGTGCTGTGACAAGATTTGTCACAGATGAGCTTATCACCAGCTGCCTGAGATGGACCATGAAATGAGCCCACAGGAGGGTGACAGAGACCCATTGTGTAAGGATGCCCAGAGGCACCAAAACCTGGTTGCTGTGCATCAGCTATGTGTTTCCCGAGGTTTTAGGATGGCTTGTGTCAAATCATGACCTGGAAACAGGGAGTCTGGAGAGGGTGAGAGAGTGCCCAGAAGAGAAGGTGTATGGAAGAGATGAGTCTCTGGAAGGAGATGTGCTCTGTGGACTAATGGGACAGCCCAAGGAGTGAGGGATCTGCAGTCCTGACTGAGCCACAGTGTAGTGAGAACACCTGCGGAAGATCTGGCGAGGAGTCAGTGTTTGGCAGAGTACATGGTAGCAGCCCCAGCATGTGAAACTACACACTGACCAAATTCCCATCACAGCCAGGCATGCATATTCCATTTTGTCCACGTCTAGCTGCTTCCTGAACAGTAGCTTTTCAAGATTAGCACAGCTGAGATAAGGAAACAGTTCTAGTAGATTTAAGGGGCCCTTAGGAACAACGAGTCAAGTCCTGTCCGTGCGTCCAACCTGTGTGTCTGACCCGTACCTCCAGCAGCCTCCCATCGGTGACCCCTCCTCGCAGTTCCCAGGGCTCCCCGTGCAGTCTGTAGTGTAAGTCCTTTATTAAACCTATCCTGTTTAACCCCTTATGAACTTTCAGTGTCTCTCTCCGCCACTATCTGACCCTCTCTTGCCTGCCTTGCAGTCACACACAGGTACTGCTGCCACCACTGCTTACACAGGCCTTGCTCCCTGGTTCTTCCACTGCCTGTTTCAGGAAATGGGTTCCAGGAGGAGATGGGTTTTTAATTTGAGTTTCCACTAGTCTTGTGTTATTAACCAAGGAAATGCGCTCTTTATTCAGCCAGGGCCACTGCAGAACAGGATTAGATCGTGCATCTGAGAGACTGACAGGTAGCTGGAGGAGCCTGTCACCTAAGGTGGAGGCTGATGAACAGCATCTGCCACACATAACAGTTGGGTTTTACATGTCACACAACCACAGGGCAAAAGACTTTTATACTAGTGGAGCAAGGAGCAGGAAAATTGCTGGATTTTTTGGAAGAATTATAGAAACAATGCCTGAAAAATGCAGCAACTGGGGAGATATGGCATCAGAGCTTACACAGGCACAAACAACACGGTTCAAAGAAGAAAAGTCTCTAGTCCATGTGCCTGAAACAAAAGTCAGTGAAGTGGCAGCTCCAGACGCCCCAGGCCTGTTAAAATTGCCAGGAGCTGCACAACCTCTTTCATGCCCAGCAGAGATGTCGCTGGAGGATCACTAACACTTCAGGACAAGATAGACAACTCCCTGCCCTACACTGGGCAGACTTAGGAAGAGGAATGAGATCAGGGCAGGCTAAACTGGGAGCAGTGGGATAGAAGGCTCTACCCCAACTCTCCGTCGGGAGCCTGCAGGACTTGAGGTCCCTTTCTGAACACTCTCACCACATCTGGACACAAGACATGCGCAAACTTCTCCTGCAGCAAGTGCTCTAGATAGGCTGAACCCATTGGACAACCCCTGGGGATAACAGTCCCCAGACCATTGCATCCTGGATTTGTCTGGGAAGCAGAGCAACATGCAGCAAGCAGGAGCAGCACCCCGTTGTTGTCCATCTAAAGACTATATAACCACTTTGCAGGGTGCATGCAAAGTAGCACAGTAGAGATGAGAATGACCAAGAAAGCCTTTCTTAGGACCTCTTGTCGCAGCTGAATGGCCAGGCTGAGCATCACCTAGATATCAAATGCTGCAAAGGTGGAAAGCACTCTGAGCAAGAGAACACCATAGGCTCATGCTTACAAGGCAATGGAAGCCATGCTGTGACCTTAGACGATCTTTGCTCTTTTCAGCTGTCTGTGATTAACTAACATGTTGCCCCAGTCTTTGCTATGAACAATTGCCAGTGCTCATCTTGGGATGAGTGGAGGGGAAGGAAATAGGAGTGAGGGGGTGCATCAGACAACACAGTGCCTCCAGAGTTATAGTTTAAGCTGAAGTTGAACTAAAGGGCAAATTGCTTTTCTTCACCACTACTCTTCTAAGAGCAAGGAATAAAAACGCTCATTGATTCTCCTTTACATATTTAAGCTGCAAAGCAGCTTTAGCCTACCCATCAGAAAAGTGGTTATATTTCAATGCCCAGAAGCTCCTGGGGCTGCAATTCCTACTGCAGTTGCTCAAAATGTATGTTAGTTGATTGCAATATTTCTCCAACTCAGATGTATTCATTTAACCAGTTTAACAAATTTAAATTAATTTAACACATTCATTTAACTGGTTACCAGATTTAGTTAATGACCAACATGTGTGCAAAGAGTGTGACTCACTGTGCCCTACCACTTGGCTAATTAGGCTCAGGACCTGACTCAAACTGCTTTGACTTGCCTGGCTACGGTGACAGCAGGCTGACTCCCTGGCTGCTATTTTCACATACAAAACTGTAAAGAATTGACTTTTTACTTCACATATGTACAAATTTTTCCTGCGATCTTTCTTTCTTTCCCTTTTCAGAATACCAGCTGTTGTTAAGGAAGAAAATTATTAAATGACCCAGTCACTAATGTGTTGTTTCCAGCTGTAGTTTTATAACATCTTGTTTACAGAGCTGTACTAGACTGGCTGACAGAAGTACTTGATTTACTCCTGTAGCAAGTAGAGCCGCACTATGTGTACCTTGTGTGATCCTCACTGGCTTTTCTAGTTGACATCAGTAACCTGCCTGGGAAGAGTTCTGTTCCTCTTCCAGACTTTTAATTGCTGATTGATCCTTAGTTCTCCATAGCTTCTCGAGAAGCCTGTTATTGTGTTTAACACACTTCCTTTTGATACTTGGTGTAGACTATTTATACAGTGTCTGCAGAAGTTGCAGAGATTATTTCATCTATTTTCCCCACAAATTTTAGCCCTTTTAGCAGTAACAGAGGGTGGTTTTATAGAAAAAAAAGTTTTAACTCTAATTTTCCTAGGCATCTTAGAAGAACATCACTAAATAAAAATCCTGACTGCCTTACATCACACAAAGGTCACATACAGGACGTGAGAGACAAAGGTAATCCTAACCTGACCAGTGTGATTCCAGACTGAGGAGAGACATTTGGATTCTCAGAAGTTATGGAGAGGAAGAATATCGAACATTATATCTAGAGCTGGAACGGGAACCACTCATCAGCTAGAAAGCTGTCACTGCAGAATAGCTGGAGGTCAGACTAGTGTGTTGTAGGTTGGTGCTTAAACTGCATTTTTCTCCTATGGGAAGGCTGCAGATTCTGAAATTCTTTCTCCCTTCGGTTATGCCTGACTGCTCTGAAAATACATTCCCTTGCACTTAGAGGGCAGATATGTCCCCTTCTAATTCCAGCTCATTGCAGGCGGAGTTGCCTATGGGAAGTCGAATGCATCACACACTGGGAGTTTCCATTTTTTCTATTATTTGCAAAGGCTGTTTGGACAGTGAGGTCCTACGAAATTGGCCAAATGAGATGAACTCTCCTCAGCATGCCCACAGGATCAGTTTAGGGTGCGCCATAGTGCAGCATTGTGTCCAAACACTCTCAGCAGGATGCATACACACAAAGTTTTCTAGCTCAGTTGGAGAAAGCCAAGGAGGGGCCAACAGAGAGCTCCAGGGACTCAATAGCTTCATCCTCCTGAAGATCTTTGTTTGGAGTTAGAAGAAAGAGACTTTGTACCATTTTTCCTTGGTGTCACATTAGCAAGTTTACTCTATCTTATTTGCAGTTTTCCTAGGTGCAGACATTTTAATCAGTCAGACAATTTTTGCAAGTAGTTTGCAAGTAATCTGTTTTTTTGCCAAAGCGTCTTTTCTCAGCTATCAGAAATACTAACATTGTTCCTGCTTTAACATGAAGCTATGCGAGCAAGCCACTTTCACATCTTCTGCCATGTTTGACTGTGGGTCTGCAGCCAGAGCCCTCATCCTATCTCCTCCCTAGACAGACCCAGCAGATCCCCTTCATGACCCTTTCTACAGTCATTTATGGAACTGTTTTCCTCTCTTTTCATCTCACTGGTGCTGTTGGGAAGGGCTGCTCTAGCAAGGCAATGATTCAGCCCAAACTATTAGACAGGGAGAAATCTCTTTTCCTGGGTTTTATTGAGAGGACAAACCCAAACTACTCCTTTACTCAGGGAAAAGATGTAACAGGAAAGGGGAGTTCAGGCAAGAACAAGTGTTCTCAGGGATGAGAAATGCCACAATTAGATCACTGGCATTTGAAGAGGTTAATCCTGTGTGAAGCAAAATGTTGTTAGAGTTTGAGACACGCACCCACCAGGTCAGGGAGCAGATGAGCAGGGCAGCTCCATGGTGTGAGGGGATGAGCCAGGAGCCAAAGGGGACCCCACCATACTCATGTTCTCAGCAACAGACACAGTCCCATAGGGTCCAAACACAGTGGGCAGAGCCAGGTGCTGGTAACAGGGTCCATTGACAGCCCCCCAAAGCCATGTAATACTGCCTGGGAGCTTGGAGCAGGTCAAGGGGGCTTTAGTACTGCCTGGAACACTATTTTTGGAAAGTGTGCACAGATAGCAAAGATGTAGGTGTGAAAACAGGCACACTCATTCACTTTCTTCCCCTGAAACAGGGGATAGAAGTGCGTGGTTGCTGAAGGTGATTTGTAGCTACCGGGTGAGCAAAGCAAGGTCTAACATTCGACCTGTCGATGTTTCTCTGCCCACCCGGCTGTTCACATGTCATATCCCAGCAACTCCACAGATCTGCCCAGCCCTCCCCTTCCTCACCATTCCCAGCTGGTACCTCCCCAAAAGGAAGAAAGAAAAACTGCAGGGTGTCAAGGGGAAGAGAGCAGTTTTCCTCCTCCTTCTGCTTGGACCAAGAGTCAATCTCTGTGGTCTTCTCAAGGCACTCCTGACAGCAGAGCTGCACTTGTTCTGTGCCTCCAATCAGTGGCCTTATGGTTACTGTCATGGAGCGACTCTCCAACAGGAGCATTTTGGACCAGGTCTGGCAAACTGCTCAGGGATTGTTCCTCTTCTTCCAACAGGTTACTTCTATTTTCACCAGCTCAGTGGCCTCCTGCTCACAAGATGTCCCCTTCAGCAGTCACCAGGGTTGTAGAGACAGTGCTTGGGCAGGGAAGATTGTGAGCTGCCTGTACCATGCACAGCCCACCCATCTGCAGATGGGAGGACTGAGCACTCCTACCTATAATCAGCCTTTATCTGAGCAGACAGTTGGTGCTTTACTCTGTGCCTCATCCAGCTGACCTTTTTCGTCATTTGTTTTTGAAATTAGAGCTTGGTGGCTTCTCCCCACTCATAGACAAACTCACTTGGGGCTTGTCAGGCCACATGTTCATGGGACTTGTGGCGGTGCCGGGTCCCATGGTGATGGCTCCATCTCAGCCAGTGTCCTCACTGCCACCAGTGGGACAGTCCTTGGAAGGGTTCCTTGGTTGGTTTGTTTTCAATGTAGGATGAACTCCTTAGCCCCTACTGTGACCTGCACTTTCAGCTCAGCCTCCAGGGTGAGGAGTCATGCAGGCAGTCTCTCCTTGGGCAGGTGAGTAACACCTATCAGCTGTTACATCTAAGCCATCATGCCTTACCATCAGGATTTGTGAAATCCTTCCAAACACACATCTTTTTTACCAGAACTTGTCTCCTGCACGCTTGGATAATGGCCACATGGTCATTATATGGAAATTGTCATGATATGACAGCCAGACTGTCCCCCTCTGCTGTCCCTTGATTTCCATCCCTTTGAAACCCTGGTCTGGTTAGTTGTAAGTGAATGTTACTTGGTAAGGAAGGAAAGGAAACTTCATGTAGGTCGGCAGAGAAGTCCAGTATGTGGACTGAATGTGGAGCTGAATGTGGAATATGCTAGAGCTGATTAAAATTAACAGAATCACATGCACAGGGGCACGGGCATAGCTAGACACAAGGTGCTCCCAAGGGCAGTAGAAGAGTGGTGTAAACAGAGACACATCAGACACGCAATGGGGGGTGGTTGAGCACTTTGTGGCTGGAGTGTGGGTGGGCTCAAGGGCACCTGGAGATTACAGCTGCTTGGTGGTGACTGCAGTAATGCCCAGCTTGCACTAATTGCCAGTCTGCCTCAATCAAAGGAAACTCAAAAGATGATTCTAGCATTAAGTTAGGTTCACGTCTCATTTCATGAGAACAGGATGCATAAATGCCAGCATATGTCTTGGGCTTGGTCCCAGCCTCTCACACTGCAGTGAGGCAGGTCCAACACGCTCACCTCATTGCAGAGGAGAAACGCTTGCTGTAAGAAAAGCTGAAGATTCGTGATGATCTAGGAAAAAATAACATATCTTGTGGGGACACCTCTGCTCTGTGTACAGCTGTCGTCACAAGGCAAACAACATGCTTGTTTCCAGAAGGAACAAAATAGGGAACAGATTATTATAGTGTCTTTACAGAAACTAATAGTTTGAACCACTCAACCGTCCAGAAGCAGTGAAATCAGTGTGTTGTGTGTTCAGCTGTCTACAGCAACATAATATCTTAGACTCACAGAAAAATAGGGGTTAGAAGGGATCTCTGGAAGTCACCTGGTTCAACCCCCCTTCCCCCCAACCTCAAAGTAGGGCTCATTTTGATCAGGTTGCTCTGGGCCTTGTCAGACATCTCACCATACCTAATAGGTAGTTACTATTTCCAGGATAGCATCAAATGAAAGAACTGCCACTAGCTGGCTGAGACCTTGCAGCTTTGCCCACTGCTACTAGCTGGGAGCACATGGCACCTATCGATGCCACCCACAGATCTTCCCACTATGCTGTGTCCTGTGGGCAACAAAGAGAACCAAAAGTCCCTACCACAGTGCTCCTTAACTCCACTAGCTCTCCCAGTTACCCCAGTTCTTAGAATGCAGCTTCCTCAGTTCCTGTAAGACTTCTAGCTGTTATCTCAAAGTATTTACTGAAAGGGATCAAAATCATTGATGTTGGTATCATCATCTCCATTTGAGAGACAGGGGCAGGCAAGGCTTGCTTCTGCTCACTTATGGGCCAGTACCAAAGCTGCACAAAGCCTAATTCCTTTATATCCTTGACCTATAGCCTGACTATTAGGATAAACTGCCTCACTAACATGTACAGTTGATTAATCCCGTGTTGCAGGGCTCTAACCTTAGTTCCCATCATGATTTGTGGTCATTCTAGCTGCTTCTCAACATCCCTAGCAACTCCAGTTTTAAGGAAAATGCCTACTGCCTTTGAGTCTCATCTTCACCCCGGCTGTGGCTCCCTCCTCCTGATCCCAACCCAGAGCCCAGACAGTTCCTGGCCACTGTTTGCTATCTAGCCCTGCTCTAGGGAAAGGCCTGATTTCTGATGCTTTTGATCCTTCTCAGGCCAGGCTGTGCATGACACAGCTGAAGAGGATGAAGCAGACTCAGGCAGTCATTCTGGTTGGTTGTTCCTGTGACCCACGCTCCACATTCAGCAGGGCTGGCCTTAAACACAGCAAGACTTTGAGGCAAGTTGAAGGGCTGGAACCCTGAAATATTTTTCAAAAACTCTACCACTTACCGCTCCCTCCTGAGACCCCTTCCATGGGTCAGTAAAACCTCCCGCCCATCTCCCTGTGCACTGGTCTCACATGGCTACACCCTTGCTTCAGGGCTGGGCAGGGACAGTGTCACACTATGGTAGGCAGGACAAGGAGAACCTCAACTCAGGTACTGCTGAGTTTGAGAGAATGAGAAGAAATTTGAGGGAAGCCTTTCTTGGGGCTTCCTGAAGGAAGGAAATGGTGCACTTCCACCTTTCCTCTGCTGCTTTGCTTCTTTCATTTCTAGTTTTTTTTTGCTATTTTACTGGCTGCCATAGGCAGTCTCTGAAGGAGTGTAAATAGATTAGCATCCCTCGGAAGGAATGTGGATGAGCTATCTCCTTCTTGATCTGCAATTCTGGAATGAGTGAGAGCTACACTTTTTCTATGGCTGACTCTGTAGTCCCACATGACTGCTCTCCTGTCTTTGCCAGAGTTGACTGCAGCTTCTGAATGCATCTGAGATGGAAAGCCAAAGGCCCCTGACAGTCAACATCTGTTTCTTCCCACTGTCCTTACCTGCTGGTTCATCGTTGTCCTTGATGCCTCCTTTTTCCCATGCAACTACCCTGCCTTGCTCCATTTAATAGTGTCAAAGATGGAGCGAGACACACTGGGCTGTTCTGAATCGGTAGGAGCAGGGCACCTCCCATATTGGAGGAGATCGGTCTGGAAGGGAGCAGGCAGGCACTGAGGAATCAATAAAACATGGGTGAATGGGTAGCTGAAGAATGAAAATACAGGCAAGGAAAAAAGGGCCCTGACTGGGAAGACAGAGTAATGCTGAATGTCCAGAAGATAAATCTGGGGAGACACTGCTTACTAGAAGGAAAAGAACTACATGATTCTATGGCAGCTTGGGATGCCACAAGTGCAGATCCGCAGGAAGCATCAGAGGATGAAGAAAAGGGGGACCATAGCTGCCACACAGCTGGAATGAAAACCAGGCACAATCATAACAAGACCCCTCACCAACAATTCACATGGTATTTCTGCTTCACAGAATCACAGAATCACAGAATCGCTGAGGTTGGAAGGGACCTCTGGAGATCATCTAGTCCAACCCCCCTGCTCAAACAGGATCACCTAGAGCACGTTGCACAGGATTGCATCCAGGCGTGTTTTGAATATCTCCAGAGAAGGAGACTCCACAACCTCTCTGGGCAACCTGGTCCAGTGCTCTGTCACCCTCACAGTGAAAAAGTTTTTCCTCATGTTCAGATGGAACTGTCTGTGTTTCAGTTTGTGCCTGTTGCCTCTTGTCCTGTCGCTGGACACCACTGACCACTGAATCTGGCCCCATCCTCTTGACACCCTCCCTTCAGATACTTGTACACATTGATAAGATCTCCTCTCAGCCTTCTCTTCTCCAAGCTAAACAGGCCCAGCTCTCTCAGCCTTTCCTCATAAGAGAGATGCTCCAGTCCCCTAATCATCTTTGTAGCCCTTTGCTGGACTAGCTCCAGTAGTGCCACATCCCTCTTGTACTGGGAAGCCCAGAACTGGACGCATTACTCCAGATGTGGCCTCGGCAGGGCTGAGTAGAGGGGGAGGATCACCTCCCTCCACCTGCTGGCAACACTCTTCCTCATGCACCCCAGCATACCATTGGCCTTCTTGGCCACAAGGGCACATTGCTGCCTCATGCTTACCTTGGTGTCCACCAGCACTCCCAGGTCCTTCTCAGCAGAGCTGCTTTCCAGCAGGTCAACCCCCAACCTGTACTGGTGACTGGGGTTATTCCTCCCCAGGTGCAGGACCCTGCACTTGCCTTTGTTGAACTTCATGAGGTTCCCCTCTGCCCACCTCTCCAGCCTGTCCAAGTCTCTTTGAATGGCAGCACAGCCCTCTGGTGTATTGGCCACTCCTCCCAGTTTTGGATCGTCAGCAAACTTGCTGAGGGTGCACTCTGTTCCTTCATCCAGGTCATTGATGAAGAAGTTGAACAAGACTGGACCCAGTACTGACCCCTGGGGGACACCGCTAGCTACAGGCCTCCAACTAGACTCTGTGCCACTGATCACAACTCTCTGAGCTCTGCCATTCAGCCAGTTCTCAATCCACCTCACTGTCCCCTCATCTAACCCACACTTCCTGAGCTTACCTATGAGGATGTTATGGGAGACAGTGTCAAAAGCCTTGCTGAAGTCAAGGTAGACAACATCCACTGCTGTTCACATGGTGACACCAATAAATGGGAGAAGACTCCAATGAAAAGGTAGACAGGCTTTTAATGGCATGATCAAGAATCCCCTTTTAATAACAAATCTAATGACAACTGTGTCCGATATGAACAAAAAATGGCATCATCATATATTTTTTTTAAGACATGATCTGAAATTATGACAAATGCCAGGTGGATCTGTACACAGACAGGGCCTCTGTGATGCATGCCAGACTTTATGGCCAAGAAATTTGCCATGCAGTTGAACCTGATTTTGGTTCCTTGGTCAGAGTTGTACATTCGGTTTGCAGTGTGTAAACACTCTAGAGCTGCTTTCCTAAAGAATGCAAAGAAGATATGGAGAGAGATTTAGCCTTGAGACCCAGTCGCATTTCCAGGCAGACAGTACCAAAGGAGCAAGAGTCCTGTCTCCAGGCCTAAAATCTTTGTCAGACCGAGTCAGAGACAAAGGAAACAAACACTGGTGTGCCAGGTACAACGTCTGAGTGTAGAGCCACATGCTATTGTGTTAAAAGGAGATATACAAAACTATCTGCATTTCCAGCTCTAATTCCTGTCTGGAGAAGAAGCAGCCCAGGTCCCATAACACTGGGTTTCATACATAATGTTACACTTGACTCCTCTCCTAACCCCCATGTCCTGCAGAGCTCTTCACACCCCAGTATGTGAGCCATGGCCTTAGCACCCACAGCAGCCGTCAACCTAAGCACCAAGGAAATATCAACCCCTGCCTCCATCAGTGACAATGTTTCAGATCTCTTTGTGCTCATGGTGGTGGCAATACAAGGCAACCTTGAGGCAGAGCAAGTGCTGGCTGATACCAACAAAACAGTACCCTCACCAAAGTGGAGATCTTGCCTTTGGAGCCACCTCTGGTTTCGAAGCTAAGGACAGGAGGCATTCTCACCTTGGTTCCTACTGAGAACCCACCTGTGGATTTGCTGTGGTACCTCTCTTCCTCCTTCTAGCAGAGGGCACCAATGCATACCTTAAACCTGTTTTCCACATATTTGCAGCTTCAGACATAAGTGGGATAGTGCTCCTCCTTGTAACCCCGAGCACTGGCCTGCATGATGCAGTACCTGCTGCATACATTGGGGCCAAGTCTGCCTCACACTTGGCAGAAATTCAGGAGGGACCAACCTGCAGGGAATAAACATTGACTTTCTAGAGAGAATTTGCTAAAGGAGGGAAATTAAGAACAAGGGGACAGGAGAGTTATGGTATATAAATTGCTTTTGGTGGCTAGACCTGTCTGGGCCAGTCCAGAGTGTTTCATGGGATCCTGGCTGTGCCCAGGATCATGGCATCACCACAGCCTGCAACCAGGCTAAACCCTGGCCTGACAAAGATGCAGCCACCAAAGCTCATGGAGATGCTGCCAACCTATCTTCACATCATCTGGCTCTGCCATTACTAACAGCATAATCCCAGCCCCACAAAACTCAGCAACAGGCTGAAAAAGAGAGGGGGGGGGGGAAAAAAAAACACTCAGAGTGCTGCAGAGAACCTTAGGGGTCATCAAATGGTCAGTTCACATGCCCCCTCCCCACACACTATCAGTACAACACACACCACAGGGTGACAGGACTTGAACAGAAACCCAAGCTCACTCTCTCTTGTGCAGTTGTTGGCGTAGCTGGCAAACAGATGCAATCAAAGCTGGTTGCAAACTCTCGGATAGTCCCTGTGTGCTTTGTAACACCAGCCTGTCACAGTTCGAACATGGACACCTTTCAATGAAGCCAGAAGAAACTCACTTGAAACCACATCCACACCACACCATCACCATATCCAAAGAAGGACTTTTACTGTGTTCACTGAAACAAGATTAACTTAACCACAGACGATTGATGTGTGGGGCAAGACCTTCAGTGGGCATCGATGTCTGTGCACACAAAGCAGTGATGGGCTCATGCCAGGGGTCAGGAAACTATATAGGGAGGAAAGAAATGTGCTAAGGGACCAACAAGCTGCTACTGGAGCTGGTCAGGCTATAAATAGATACTTAGCCACCTTCTTATAGAGGATCTACACTGAGAAAATACCTCTGTGTTGGAAAGGAGAAACATCATCAAGGATTTTCTTGCGCCTAACCCAACTTGCTTTGGATCAAAGCATTTCACTTGCACACAACCACACTTGTGTCAGTCAAGGACAATCACCTGAGCAAAGAGTCTCCAGACCCAGACACATGCCATGCAGAGATGTATGTCAGTCCACTGGTTATTACAACTCTGATAGCAAGCACAATTGCTGCCAGTTATCCAAGCCAGCGTGTTTTGGCCTTGGGTTCATGCTCTGGTGAGCGCGGCCTCACAGCTCACATGCACTTTGGTAGAGTGGTGTACTGTTCCTCCATTCACATGCACTGCACAAGGCAGTCATTCCTGCACAGATCAGACATCACATAGCTTCAGGGCACTTCTTTGAAGGTAGCAGGCTCCTTTTCAACCTTTAGCCACTACATATAATGGGCACTACTTATATTATACTATGTTATAATAATATATATATATATTATAATATTCTTTACTTATAAAGGGCAAGCAAAGCCTCCTGCCTCTCACAAATTCAAAGCACAACTGACTCAGAAATGTCTCCTACCAAGACACTTTTTGCACCAAAACAAGCAGGAGTGTATGCGCTGCCAACCAGATGAATCAGTTCAGCATCTCCTGCCATGTGTTCAAGTCCCTCCATGGAATTAGTCTGTCCAGCACCATTAATCTTTTTGCTCCTTCTACTCATATAAACTGTCCTTCACACTGGCTTAGTGTTGAGAACTGTCTTCCCGATTCACCACTTGGCACATCCTCCCATATCCCAGTTTCTTTGCAAATGTCTCCTGGCCAGGCAATAACCATTGACTCATTTTACCAACCAGCATCCCATCTTCTCAGCTGGCAGATGAGAAAGCAGGCCGGATTTTCATAGACCCCAGCAAAGCAAAAACACATAGCAGAGCATTTATTAAATATCACAATGTCAGACAGTCTCAAAGACACTCTTGCTCCCAACACACGCACAGGACCCCACAGTGCTGGACTCTGGGCATATCCCAGAAGAAATACTATCTGTTCCTGCTACCCATGCAAATATACACACTCAAACACATGCACAGTGGCCAGCTGTTCCAGGAATCCCCTCAAAATACACATAAACACAACCGTGTGCAGCTGGTCTGGACAGATCTTGCAGCAAACTCACCAAGTGGGAATTACATAGTGTCAGGCTGTTCCTAGAAATCCTTGTTAACATGGAAAAGGGCCTGCTAGGGAGTCTGCATCTCCTCCCTCCTCCCCCCTCCCCCCACCAAACACTTTTCTTTTTTTATTCTTCCTAATCATCTTTTCTGCTCTGTTCAGCCGGATCTTCCCTACCTTCACTGCAAGAACAATGCCCCACTCCAAAAACAGTGTCTGAGCACCCCTATGTGTCCTCGAGGCTTGACAGAGCCCATGCACCATGTTTCATGGCAGGGAACAGCAGGGTCTTGCTTCTCCTGCCTTTCTGGGATGTGACAACCCCTCGTGTCCTGCCATTCCAGAGAAAGACTGGATCTTCTGCCCTATCCCTCAAAGATCTAACTTCTCCCTAATAAGACAGACCGTCCCCCAAACACAGTCTCCTGTGCTTGCCCCCAAATGGGACAGGTGCCCTCCCAGGCTCCTTGTGGGATAGGGTCAGAAGACAGGACCCAGATGAGCTGCTGACCCTCTTGCAGGGCATTTTTCATAGTGACACTAGCAGGAAATGTCACTGCTGGCTCTAGCTGCATGCCAGAAATCCCTCCAGACAGCCACATGGGAGGACAAGGAGCTTCTGCCACTAGTGTGCACTGAGCAACCCAGCAACCAGTGTCCCCTGGGGGCTACACTCATCGCTGAGCAACCAAAGGGTCGAACTTTGAAAATCAGAGCAAGGGAAGAGATCCAGAGCAGCATCTGCATTGCAGAGCCTTCACCAAGTCCCCCTCCTGACACTTATGCCATAGAGCAAGCCACCACTGGCCCTCCTGCAGTACTCTGGCTGCTAATAGAGGGCTGGCAAGCATACCTAGACCATGCAACACAGTGTGACTGGCTTTGCTAGTAAAACATGACTATGTGGACCTTTTCTTGTTAGACAGCGTGCTCCTGTGGGTAGCAAATTCTTTTTATCCACTTGACCAGAAAAGCCCAGCACTGAGGATCCTGTAAAAAAATAACTTCAGTGAAGGAATGAAAGAGGCAATATGTGAAACGCTTCATCTGTGATATCCAACCAGGATCACAGCATCACCTGCCACTGGGAAGGGGAACAGGTCCAGAGCTCCAAATCTGTGGGACACGCAGGGACAGTCAGGCCTTGCAGGAATTTGAAACCTTTAAAACCTTTCAGTGACAGCATCCAGCAGCTCCTGCTCAGGGTATCTGGGGAGAAGGCATTGCTGCAGTCAGACAACTTTTAATGCTCTTAGATCTGATGGTGCAGCCCTCTCTCATCCAAAATGACCAGTGGAAGCACCAAGTCATTGATGCACTGTCCTGCTCCCCTCCAGGCCAGAGCAGTCTCATGCAGCTGGCAAGCAGGGCTGGGCGGGTGCAGGGCAGCTGACAGCATGACTACATGGAAGGATGGCTGATGGCAGCTCCCCCAGATTGCTGTGGAACCAGCTGCAGCCTCAGCTCAGCCCTATCAAACAACAGGGCACCTGGGGAAAGGTTGGTATTTTCCTGCCTTGAAAATCTTTCACTGGCTTTCTGAAATCTGTGGGACCTGTCTGGTGGCTCTCCACCATGTGACAACTTTGGCATGTATTTTGCAGGAGCATGAATCTTAGACACACGGATCTACCGCATCACACCAGAGAGATGTTACCTTGGTGTCACCAGCACCCTGCCTACTATCTGTGGTTGGGTTATGGCAAGAAGATATCTTAGAAGACATCCAGGTTTCTCAGAAAACCTTTTAATAAGAAAGAGTCCTCACATTTCTTATGAGACGTTTCACTGGATATTTGCTTCAGTACTAAAAAATCTACCCAATTCTTTAACTTGCTTTCATGTGCTAGATAGAAGAACCCTGTTCTGGGAGCTTCCTTCCCCATACTGGTACTTCTGGAACACAGACAACTCTCTTCTAAACCTTCCCTTGAATAAATACATTGATTGTGCTTTATTAGCCTCCCATGATGAGGCAGGTTTGCTAATTGTGTAAATAGTTTTGTAGCTCTCTTTTCAAGCTATTTCAATATCTTTTTTTTGGCATGTGCATACAAGACCTGGATGGAATGCCTGGTAAAGGCTTCACTGACCATGTCTTACCATCTAAGCACTCTAAAATGAACAATCCTCTAACAAATTAATAGGACTGTCATTACAGTTCATATTTGTGGAAAGAATGTGTTTGGGTTTATACTGTCTTCTAGTTTCTAAACATGCAGGGCATATTTAGGGTGTAGTTTGACCAACACTTCAAACCCACATGGAGTCGTGGTGCCCTCAGAAGTGGACACACTGTCTGTCCTCTCCTTCTCCCACTTCTGGCACAAGCATTTGTGCGATCCAGACTGATGAACTGAACCAGACTGACAAACTGACCCTGCAAACCAAAGTGTTTGTTTTCATGCTGAATCAGTGTTTCCAACCTCTTCACCAAATAGCTGGCGCAACGTAAGGGAGGTAGGACAGTGCAGCAAAGCAGATGGAACTTGGAGGGACTGCCTCTTTTGATGGCAATGTCAGCTCAATCCATCAAACCACAACCTGAGCTCAGAGTTCCCAATGCTTCTATGCAATGATGAGGGCTGGGATTTGGTTTTAGACTGGAAGCTGTGCTTCTTACTCTACCAAGGGTAATAACTTCTTTGCAAAACAACAAACACTTTGACCTACATGAAACAAACTATTAGCATTGGCAACACTGGTACTGTCACATATAGAGAGGTAATTCCCATCATCTCTTTCTAGATATTTCCCTACTCAGATGTCCAAGGAGTACACCGTTCTCCCAGCCACACCATCATAGTTCTCATACTCCTCTCCAGAATAGTTCCTATAGATGTGAACTGCTTCAGGATTCCTCAGACTCCATGGCCATAAATATGGCTGTCTCTCTCTATATATGTTCAAATGAATCAAGTTTATTACTTTCCAGATTCCTCCATCCTCCTCCTCCATCATCTGCAATTATTTACTGAAGCTGCTAGTTGCAGCTGCAGGAATGGGTGGACAGAGAAGCCATATTTTTATTCTGCCTCATGCAAAGCCTTTTTTAGGCACAACAGCAGTGTGAAGCCCAGAGTATTTGGGTCTGGGGTGTTTTTGCTTGTGAGACACAGGGGAAATTTTGTGACTACTTCAAGATCTCATCAGACTCAGACAAGTATTTCTGTGTCAGTCCTCCTGCTTCACATTTTCAAACATTCCTAATTAGTCTGGTGGCTAAAGAGTTGGTGTTTAGTTCTAAGTGAGACCTGAGCTTCTGCTCTGATAACACTATTTGAAGAGCACAGCCCTTTCTGTTATGTTCACATTATTAGTTCTCACGCAGTATGTGGAAGAGCTGAGCACGCAAAAAGAGAAAGACATAAACGCGACCTCCCCAAACTCAGCCAGCTATATTCTAGGTCAGAGATGCACAGGATACCCAAGGCATGCCAGCGAACTTCTCTTGGCAAAGCAGCAGCTTTTGAGCATACTACAGAATAATTACTTCCCTCCCTGCTGTGTAGGGGAACTTTCAGCCATGGTGCCAAAATTCACAAACACCGAGAGTGTGACAATAAAATACAAGGAATTTAGGTGCAAGGGGCACCCGAGCTAAAGGCATCCAGTGACTATTCACATCTTCAGGCTGGAGCTGCATCTGGTGGACTACAGAACCATGGCACCAACCACACTCATGTCTAGAGGCCCCACCCTATGTTGGAAGATGAAGGCTCCACAGGTCACAGTTTGATATTTCAGGCAGAAGCAGCTGCAGTGTGCTCCCGTCCACATCAATTAGCAGGCGCTCTTGATTTCCTGGCAAGCTGCCAATGCAGCCCCTACTTCCATCTAAATACCCCCACCCATGCATCTGCTGAAACCGCAGCAGTGTCACTGAGCAGCAATGCCGGACTCCCTCCTCTGTGGGACATGTTGGAGCAGGTAGGAGCTGAGACCATCCAGCAAGGCCTGTCTGTCTTCCTGGACCTGCTGGCAGAGACACCTCAGGAAGGGCGAGCAGAGCCCCCCTCCATCCCTCCCCTGCTCCTCTCCTCTCAGCTCACATACATGCCTCTTGGCTAAGCTAGTGACGATCCCTTGCTCACGCAGATGGCAGGAGGTGAGCCAACACTCAGGTAAAACATGGCAGCCAAGGTTGGCGTTTTTATCAGCAAAGAGAGGAGAGGGAGCTGCCTGAAGGACAGGAGCCTTCCTCTCCAGCAGGCCTCACTCTCATCATCTTTGTTCCTGTTTCCAAAGCCAGGGTCAGCACGTGGTATTGGCAACTGATATTGCTAACAGTGAGAGGGGAATGCCAAGGGAGGGAGGAGAGTCAGGCACTAGGCAGGCTGCCTGAGTCACTGCTCGGTGCTGTGCATTAGCAAGCGTCAGCCGGGGACGGGATGTTTCCCTTGAAGAAGGCTCCGTGGCTCAGAGGCTCTCAGGCCCATGGGAGCTGATTGCGACAGTGTGGGGTGAGAGTGAGTGAAGCATTGAAGTACAGCTACTGCTATACACTTGTGGTTCCCGCATGGAAGGCTGTGCTGCAGCATCTCAAGTGTATACTATATGCAGAAGTTACCCAGTCTATTGGGCTGGCAGAAGAAGATCATTATCTGGCAGCTGCCTTACTTTCCAGGGACACCTGCTTTCCTTTGGTTGCTGGACTCTGAGTCTGGGTTTTTCCTCTTTGTCCTTTTTTGGCCACACCAGGTGAGGGCAGGGAGTCTCCTGTTGGCCCCAGGGCCTGAGCTTGGGGCTGAGGTCGGGGGGAAGGTGGAACTCGCTGAATAGCAGTCCCTGGCTTACGTTGTCGACAAGGAGAAGGGCTTTCCCTCCTAGACAGTAACTGGCTTCTGGGGGAAGCACTGGGGTTTCTTGGAGGAAGGACAGGACTCCGAGGGGGTGCACAACTAGATCTCCGTGAGCTGCTTCGAGGAGGAAGAGCAGTGGAACTCGGTGAAGGAGGAAGCCGGCTTTGTATCTGTGTTGTTCGGGAGTCGTTGGGGATATTTCCAGCTGGTCTCTGTGCCTGAAGCCTGCAGGGAAAGAGAAGAGGGAGGATGAAGAGGAATTGCTGCAGTGGGCTACGGGCTATGGTAGCATTGGCATGAATGCTGCTGGACAATCACAAGGTGCTGCCAGCACTAGGACAGCAAGATCTATGTTTTGAACAAAATGCGGCACTAGCTTGAGCACCATCCTGTTATCGTCACTGCTGTTAAAAAAATAAATGTTTAACAACCAGCACCCTCTGGGAAAATGCCAGGCCTGGTTAGGCAGGTGGCATGTATCTGGCACTCTTCTCAACATGCAGTATGGCTGCATCTACCTCTTTCAAGGCAGGAGATATAGTCTGGATATGTGGGCACAAGCCAGATTGCACCACTTGGCCTCTGGTTATATCTCTGCTGGCAAATAAACCAACCCAAATAGGCCACCTCCTTTTACCTCATGTCTCTCAGAGAGCAGAATTTGCTGAACCTGTGGCATGGTCACAGCAGCAATTCTGTTCCTGGACTGGATGTCCAGCCACAAGGACAGGTAGAAAGTCAGACATTGGTGCACACAGGGAAAGGCTGAGTTCAGAAGGCCCAGCTCCACCTACATCCCTATGCTTATTCAACAGTGAGATAGATACCTCTGAAAAGAGCCAGGCACAGGGACATGTATGGAGTTTAAACCATCTGAAGGTGGCACACATTATCCCAGGTCACCACCACTGCTCGTATGTGTGTGTATATCTCCCTCTCTTGAGCTTTTTGCATGCTGGTTATCTTCTGAGGCAATCAGCTCTTTGGGGCATCTACTATACACAGCAGGACAGTCAGCACAGGGATACCAGCTCTGCTGAGGCCTCTTGGTGCCATAGTAGCATAACTCAGAGAAGGCTGGGGCATATCTGTCATTCCTGGTTCTGCTCCCTGAAAGATATCTCTCACAATTGCACAGAAGTAGACTCCAAAACAGACTGTGCTCTTCACTGGAAATTCAGGAGCCACTTGTGAACTCTCAGCCCTTGCAGCTCTAATTGCAGTAGCCAGGCCAGGCCTCCCTAGAGAGTCAGGGCCATGCCAATCATGCAGCAGAACTAAAAGCTGAACATAGGAAGGATCTACTATTAGCAGCACCAAACCAAAAGATCATGGAAGGGAAGAGGGCCCCAAAGCCAGGACAAGTGAAGAGGGATTTGACTCTTTGGCCAGACTGAGCTAAAGAAGTCAGGGAGGTGTGTATTTCACACACAGGTGAGCTGAAATGACTGCAGGAAACAGGACAGGTGAGAAAAGCCCTTACTATGATTCCTGAACAAGTCTAGCATTTTGTATTGCTCAGAATTTTGGCCTTACCTGTAAGCAGCAGCTGCATCTTGCAGGGAGCTACATAGCACTGGCATGGCAACAGCCATGGAGCTCTCAGACCTCATTGTCTCTAGTGGTGTTTTCACCGGTGTGATGGGCCGAGGAATTCTGCTCTTTGTGCTTATGTGTTTCTCTTCTTTTCCCAGGAGGGCAGCCTTCTCTTTCCCTGCCTTTCTTGGGATGGAGTCATCAGAGTCATGGGTATCCTCCTCAGAACCAGTGGTTGAAAGGGTTTCTGAGGCCCGCTGCCTCTCATCGCTGGAGGATGCTGAGGAGGAGGCCCCTGAGGCCAGCCTAAGGAGACGGTTTTGCCTCTTCTCCATCACTAGGCGAGCCAAATCAGGTTGCTTCGCCCTCTTATAAAGCCTCTCTTTGGCTGAGAGTGAAGTTGAAAGGTCTGAGCCAGTGTCCTCCTCAGAGAACAAAATGGGTATCCGACTCCTATACCTGGATCCCAGAGGTCTTCTGGGGCCCTGCTGTGGTGTGTCAGGGAGGATTTCTGCTTGCTTAAAGTGTTCTGTTATGGGTATTGTCTTCTCAAGGTCGTGCTCTCTTGTAACCATCTTGCCAGGCTCTTCCAAATCTAGTGGGAGTGCTACTTTGTCAGAGAGCTCCAACTTGTCCTCAGGAGGCTTTGCTATGCCAGTGGGAAGAGCTAGCTGTTCCCCTACTGTCTCTGAAGTGATTTCAATGTGATTAGCTGAAAGTGCACAGCTTTCTGTCTCTGCCCCTTCTAGCCCTGAATGTATGCTTCCATTCTCTACCAGCACCAGGTTTTCCTCCATCTCTTCTTCAATAATGATCTCTTCAAATGGACCAGGAGGACAGTATTCCTCATGCCTCATCAGTTGGCCACTGGAAGACATGACATTTAAGTGGGTCTTTTCAGCAATATGCACAAATGTGCGCTCAACTTTGGTGAAAGGGGAGGAAGTTGTAGCCACTGCCATAGGAGGCTTTGGTTCAGATTTAAGGACAGAGGACAGGGTCCCTGGCTCAGATACATCTAACTGGCTACCCATAGGCTGTGGCCGCTCGCTCTGAGGTGTTAGAACAGCAAGAGTCCCCAGATCAACTTCTGGAGCCAAGTCTGTGGTCACCGGAGACTTTTTCAGATCACCTGGTGAAAACAGCACTAGTGTTTTTGAGCCTTCCTCCAGTTCCAGATCCCCATCAGCAGTGGAAGCTCGACCCTTGGATCCCTTTTGGTCATCGGCCAGGAGTGTGGATGGTGCACACTCCTGGCTGCGCTCTGTGCTTTTTTGACTCATGTCACTGCTGGAGCCACTGCGCATATCAATCTCGTCCCCTGCCTCCTCCTCCTCCTCCTCTTCCTCTTCTTCCTCCTCTTCTTCTTCCTCCTCTTCTTCTTCCTCCTCTTCTTTCCCATTCATTTCGAGTTGAGGTTCAAGGGGTTTGCAAGGAGCAGTCAAGACAACATTTGAGAAGTCAACTTTCTTTATCCGCTGGGGTACCTTAGGCTTTTCCCAGTAGTCTGACACATCTTTTTTGAAGTCTTGATAAGGCAAACTTAAAGGCACCGCCCTGGGCAGACCATTCATTTCAAATGACTTCAGTGTATATGCCTGCAAAAAGAAAGATATGACAAAAGAAAACAGTTAGTATTCAGACACAGCATTGGCAAAAATATGAACAGCAGTGGGAAGCACCAGTGGAAAACATCTAGTCCATCACTCCCCCAGAACACCCATCTGAGCAGCGATCACTCAATCATTCAATCAGTACCAATCTTAGGAAGAGATTCACAAAGACAGTTATCAACATAGGCAAAGAACCTGCCAGAGGATTTTCTTTGTTAGCAGTTCTTAACCTAGACCTAAAAGAGCAGTTTGCAAACAATTTTGAGTTTTTTTTTCAGGGTTTCTCAGTCTTCTTCAGTATCACATATTCTCTCTTTCCTTACTGGAGCCATTCTTCAACTCTTTGTTATGCCCAGGCTGCACTGAACTGCCCTAAAAGTCAAAGGGGCCTCTCTACAATAAATGCATTTCCTAATCATTTTCCAATACTCTTTTGTTCTAAGGGCAATACCCTTTGTATCTCCTTTGTTCTCCACTGCTATATTATTCTTCCCTCCCTTCTGTTTCCTCTTCCCTCTAGGGACTCCTAATTCTGTCTTCTATGGGTTTTACTACTCGTCATTCCCTGGTCCTTCACTAAAATGATCATTAGAGTAACTCATGAATGCTGACATTGAAAGTATCTTTATAGCCTCTAGCGTGTCTGACCATTAGAGCAAAGGAAGGACAGATAAACTCCTTGTCTTTCAGAACTACTGCTGGGAACAGTGTTTCTCCAGCTGTGGTCTGCAGAGCAGAGGCTGCCCACAGGACTTCAGAAGTAGGCTGTGAAATGACTGCAAATAACAGCAATAGAAAAACAGCCATGTGTTCGTACATATGCACACACTTGACTAAACAAACAAAAGAGGGGCAAAATAAATAGCAAATGACCATCAAAGTTAACCTAATTCACAATGGGTTGTAAATGACAATCCCAGTAGAAACGCTTCACAGAATGAATTTTTAAAAAAACATTTAGGTCACCCTTCAGTTAAGAAGGCTGGGAAATGACAGCCTCTCCCTAAACTCAAGCAGATGATAATGCATCACATGTCACCTTTGGAAGGTCCTAATAACAAACAGAAGGGCTCCAAACATCTGCTTTTGAAGTGACATTTTACAGACTCAGAGGATGTTTAGATTATACAACCAAACAAGTATCCATTTAACTATGTATGTGTGCTACAGACCCGTCTACTCACCATGGGCAAAGAACTCTTCTTTTTGTCTCTAGGGGAGAATAACCCTCAAAGCTTTTCACTCCAGTGACCCAATTTCTAATTCTGCTGAAAATCTGCCCTAAGTATGCCTGAAAAATACAAGATCTTCATGCTCACATACAACAGAGAAATTTCAAATAAACTTGTTCCAAGCTATAAGCATACAGTGATTAGGTTTTCTCCAGTGCTGCAGACAGCACTCATTTCTCAGGACTCCTGGATTCATTTGTGTTTTGGTTGTTTCGTTCTTGAAAAGCGTATTCCTCATTTCTCCTTTCCCATTGGTAAAGCCTGCCTGTGACTGTCTTCATTTTTCTACAGTATAAATTAAAATACCTCTGCAGTCCAAAGCTTATCCTCTTCTTTCATTAAAGCAGGAGCCAGGCTCTGAGGATGGCCATATATCAGCCTGAGCTGAGCTTCCACTGACCCACTCTACCTTTTGCATCAGGATGACAGACCTGCAGTTTGGACTGATAACATGGACTTACTGCTCTTTGCAAAAGAAATTACCCACTTGGCTTCCTCCCTCAGGCATTTCTTGGAAATTAGTCTATTTGACAGCTCAAGATTGGATTTAGCTTGTTGGCTGGATTTGGCTTTCCCAATAAAAATACCGTAGTACCAATGCCGCTGCCCCGGAGTGCTGATCAAACAGGTGCTGTGGGACTGGACCTTAACAAAGAAGCCCTGACCAACACTTTGCATTGCACTGAGCTCTGCACTAAAAAGATACCCCGTTGCCAATGACATTTCACCTGCTGCTCTACTTTGCTCCATTTCCTAGATGCTGTGGTTGGTGGTACAGTCGGAGGACCACTGTTTTCTCTTTTCCAGGCTGCTCAAACTCATATATAAACCTTCAAACCTCCTCCCACGCTCTTAGGAACCTGTGTCATCCCACCTGCTTTCTGGTCAAGGAGAACTGAATCCAGTCCTGCAATGTACTTCCTATACAGGCCAGAGATATGGCTGCAGCACCCTGCAGTCCCTCCTGCCAGGAGGGCTCCACTGTTGGCTGGAACCACCGGGCGTAAGACCTAGATACGAATGATTCAGCCTTGGCATCTTGTCTGGCTTCATGGTGACCTCACCTCTGCTGCTGATCACATATCTCCTTCCCCTTCCAGTTGCCATTTCTTCTCAATAACCCACAGTGCACTCTGTTTACATCTTTTCAATCTAGAGCCTTCTGATGTTCATCTCATCCTCTGTTAGTAGCATACATCCCAACAGCTCTGCAGGAACATCATAACCTCAGCACATCCAGTGTGCACACAGATGGCAGACTGTTTTAGCATCCTTAGTCCTGTCTCCAGAGAACCCTCTTTCCTGAACAGCTCTTTCTCTTGCAATATATCAGAAGTGCTTCTGAAAGGAAATAAAAGTTTTTGGTCTCTATATAGCACTAAACAATGAGGTACTGACCCTGAGCTGGATAGCATGACACTGCTGTAATATAAATTACAGTTTTCTCCTTCTGCTCTGGTTCCCCTTTGCTGTTGTTGACTTCTGCTGCAGGCGTCTTACTAACCTCCATGTAATCCCATGTCTGGCTGTACAAATTCCTTGTGGTATTTAGCACATGGACTGCCTTTCTGTCTGTCATTCCATTTCCCCTGTGGATTTGCTATTTATTTCCCTGTCCAGATACTGCACCCTAAGCACGACAGTGATTGCTTGGCTTATACCTACCTATGGGAGACTTGGACTGTTCAACCTCTTGCCTGCATTACCCCAACGTTTGCATAACACATTCCTCAAAGCAGCCTGAGACTCTGAATGTTTTGCCACCGTAAATGCACCAAGGAGAGAATACAAAGAGCATAAATAGCCAAAAAAATGAAAAACAAAAAGGAAGGCAGAAGTTATCCACAAACCCAACTAAAAGAAACTTTACTGAAAAGACATCTAGGTCAAATATTATTTTAACATGCATTTTCTTACCTTCACTGCTATCATCATCTGAAAGTGTTAACAAGAAAGACAGTCTCAGGGCATCAAAGTCTGAGACTGTCTTCACTGCTGAGTTAACATGCCAGCAGCTAGCTGGCTGCAAGCAGCTACACTGCTGAACAAGCCATTCCAGTTTAGCTCCCCCCCTACTAGAGAAGTATGTGTCCATGCCACTCTCTTGGGGCACACCATTTGCCTTTTATAGCACAGCACTGTCAGCTGCTCCAGGATTGTTCCCCAATGACTGCAGAAAAACTTTTCTGCTCTGTTGTACCAATGGGGATGAACTGTGGGAAGATACTGGAAGATCAGGAGCAGAATGATTTAGCCTGTATCTCAGAACCATAAAACTGTAGAATAACATAGGTGTAAGGAACCTCTGGAAGTCTCTGATCCAACCCCCACTCAAAGCAGGACCAACTTAGAGCTGATTGCTCAGGACCTTGCCCAACTCAGTTTGACCATGTCCAAGGATGGAGATCTCACAGGCTCTTTGGGCCCCTGTCCTAGTGTTTGACCATCTCCACAGTGAAAAAGTTTTTCTTTATATCTAATTTCTATGTCTAAATTTCCCTTCAGCAACTTGCTTCCATTGCATTTCATCCTTTCAGTGTTCACCTCTGAGAAGATACTGGCATCATCCTCTCATCTGGTAGTTCAAGGAAGAAATACGATCCTGTCCTGATCCTCCTCTGAACAAACCCAGCTCTCTCAGCCTCTCCTCCTGTGTCTTATGCTTCTGGCCTCTAATCATCTTGGTGGCCCTCTGCTAGGTTCACTCCAGTATGTCAAGATCTTATACTGAGGAGCCCACAACTAGACAGTACTCTAGATGACATCTCGCAAGTGCCTAGTAGAGGGAAATAATCACTTTCCTCACCCTACTGGTTGCACTCTTGCTAATACAGCCCAGGATGAGGTTGGCCTTCTTTGCTGCTAGGGCAAACTGCTGACTCCCGTTCTACTTGCTGTTCCTCAGGACCCCCCAGGTCCTCTTTGCATTGGTCTTTATTCTTCACAGGTGCCTAGTTTGAAAGAACTGGCTGTGTCACCAGCTTGAGAAAAAGCAGGAACTATGCTATGAGCTGAGCCAGCTACTCTACTGTAGAAAGTTATCAAGCCTGTGAATGAGCAGAGCTGTGCTGGAGCTGACTGACTCTAGGGCAAAAAGACTTGCTTATCCTCCAGCAAGCTCTGATCTCTGCCTGTGATGCTCCCTTTCTCAGAAGGCCCATTGCTCATCACTGTCACAGTGAACCATTTCTCCCATCTGCTTGGACTCACATCTTCAGTCTTGATTCTCTTTTGACTTGTCAGCCAATTGTCAGAAGAATTCCTGTCAACAGGAATCTGTATGGCAGTATGAGTATACAGGTATGTCTGAATGTGTGCATTTCCCAAAGAATCTGCATGTTTCACCTCTAACTCTCTCTCTCTCCATAAAACCCTATGGCATTTAAATGGAATTTGGCTACTTACTATTTTGGGTAACAATATGAATTTGGGAGGTTACAAATATCCCTGCTTTGCAGAGAGGGCAGGGTTTCAAATACAGAGCAGAATGAGAACCAGGAGATAAAAAGATCTACCTGCATATATTTGCAGAGGCAGAAACCAGCCCTTTCAAGTCCATCTCTGCCCCTGTGCCCAAGAACAGCTAAACAGAGAGAGGGCCTTTGTCTTTATTGTAAAACAGTGGGGTTTCAAATTAGCAGAACCACTGGCACTGGGATATTCTCAGGAGAGACATCACCAAATACAAGCAGTGCAGCTCAGGAACCGCAAATGCTGCAAAAATCAGCAAAGGCGCAGTCTCCACTTGGCTATGGCAAGTTTACTAACATGCATTAGAAGTTCCCAGGTCCTTTTCTAAGTGGAAATGTAGCCAGAGATATTCTTCTCAGGCCAGCGGTACTGAGCAGACTCACCCTGGTGGGTTTAGAAGCAGTACTGATATCCAGTTTGTTAATGTGCTCATATATGTCCTCCCCCATGCAAAGACAAACACACTCTGCCCAGGTCCCTGCAACAATGAAGAGTGATGGCAGTATCTGTTTGGCCTCTGTTGCTTTCTGGTGATCTCAGGAATCATAAGGGCATAGAGAAAAGGCTCTATGGCTTCCCTGTGCTTATGTCCCCCCAACAAAGCAATCTGTGGCACGGCCATCCCAGAGTCCATTGTAAAAGCCTGCTTCCCAAACAGCTCTGCACTGCCCCCGACTGCACGGACACGGGGGTGGGGGGGGAAGGAGCAGTTCCCTGTGTGAGCCTCATCAATTTTCCCTTAGAGTGTAAGATTTCAGGGGCTTTTTTGTCCTCCCATCTCTTGGTTTTAAATGGTTTAAGTGCAATCATTTGTGAAAAAACAAGTATGGGAAAAAACCCACAATATTTGTCTTAAATTAGTCCTAACCCCTGTGGACAGCAAGTGCAGCATCTCCTGTATCTACAACAGCTGTTCTGTTCCAGACTATGTTCTAGATCACAGTTACCACTATAGCAGTGTGTCCTTCTGGGGTGTTTGACAGAGGTACACACTGCCACATGCAAAGCCACATACCAACAGGCTCATAGAGGCAAACCAAAAAAACCCACTTGGAGCCATCTATCACTGAGCAGAAAGGTTGCAGACCCTGCTAGAGGCAGTGTCAGAAGGACTCAATAACCATACAATTTCCAGGAGGAAAAAAAGGACTCACACACTGTACTACCCTGTAGGCCAGAAGCCACAGCCTAATCCGAACTATTTCTTCCTGTCTGTCACATTTCTGCACAAAGGACACTCTGCCTTCGAGGAGTGCTTCTCCTGCAAGGGGGACATTTTTCATCCCTCTTTCCACCAGTACCAGGGCCCTTACATGAGCCCATGCCCTGCAGCCTGCCTTTCCAGGAACTTTCAGAAAAATACTGAATTAGTAAGTGTGCACTTCATCCCAAAGCAGACAGAGTCTATCACCACGCTTTCTCTGACAACCTGATGCTAGACCGATCAACAGTGACAGGGACTGAACTACATGCTGTTCCACAGCACAGACTGCTTTCAAACGGAGTCACTAGTGAGAGCAACAGCATGGTTTGCTCCATCGTGCAGCCCAGGCTTACAGGAGAAGAACATTATTACAGCTCTGCCATGCCCTTGCACGCGTCTCCCTAGGGTTTCAGGGGGTGGAGAGGTTGGAAGTTTACCTGCTGTTCTTAGACACCTCGTAAAATATCCAATGGGAGAAAGCCAACCATCCCGCCCACTCATACTGCGCTGCCAGCCAGGGGAAGATGCCCAGTGTTGAAGCTGAGAGCCATATGATAAACTGTTTCTGCTGTGTTTGTAGATGCTTAATTGTACTAGCCTAGGTCTAACCAGTTTGGATGCTGGTAACCATCAAGCCAGAGCTCCAAAACCTTGCATAAATTATGGTTAGCTGTAACCTGTTGCTGTGATATGACAGGATTAAAGACAGTGAAATCAGTGCTGGCCTAAATTTACATAAGCTGAACTCACAGTGTGGCCCACCCAATGTGTGCAAAGTGTGTCTCTATCACTCACAATACCTTGTTTCCATTCCCAGCTCAGTCTTAACTGACCACCTGCCAGTTCTTGTTTATCTTATTAGCAAATGCTAATTAACTTCCCCTGTTCTACCAGAGCTCCTCCATCTCCCTGCACTGGGTTCCCATGTACCCAAAGATGAGCAGGGTCCACAGCAAACATACCTTCCCAGAGCTAAAAAGCAAAGGGAGCAGAAAAATAGAGCAAGAAAACAAACAAAAAACCCAGCCATCACCAAGGTGCTGCCTTTGATTCTTTAATAAGGTTTTGGTAGTATACAAGCTTTTTTTTTTTCCCCCCGATTGTCTGGATTAACATACATGGATTTAAAAAAGGCACAAAATCCATTGCACAGCTTCTGTTTTGTTTGTTTTTGATGACATTGCCTGTTCATTGTGATTTCAAGTGTAGGATTTTACAGTACTCTGCAGCATTTACAGCGTGGTCTACATACAGGTAATCAGTGCATGCTTTTATACAGGAGACAGAATTCAAATTCTCTCTCAGTATTTTTATATACACAATAATACAGTGTTTTTCTTCTGAAAAAAGCTTTAAATTGGTCTTGCATGCTCGGTATGCCAGAAGAATTAGTGCAAGCATATAATACAGTGTTATTGCAGTACAAAAAGGGGTTTACCTTAGGCTCTAAAGGGATTACATACAGGAAGAATAAAAAGACTCAGGGAAAACAAGCTTTGGACCCCGTTAGTCAACTACATCCTTCCAAACCACTCCCTACTCAGTACGGCCTTTAAAGCTACAGCAGGCTGCTTCCCCGCCATCTCCCTGCTGCTATCCTCCTGAGATGAGCTTCCACACCTTCTTCTGCAACTTCTGTCCTAGCAAATGATGAGGACTTCCAGGCGACTCAAGGAAGTCCTTCTGCTGTGCCTCCTAATGCTGGAGACCTGCACGAAGGGGACCTTCCTGAGATCCACTGCTTCAAGCAAACTCAAGTCCCAGCAGATGACATTTCTCAGACAAACCGCAAAGTAAAACAGGTTACCTACACTTTGGTCTCCTCTCAATAGAAATGACTACAGAAACCCACGTTCACTTTCTAATTGAATAGCGATGGTTAAACATGATTTGGACTTTCTCCTGCTTGGCAGCAACGGAAGTGTAACAGGTGACACAAGGTAATGCAAAGGAAGGATATGCTGGTCCCTGAGATTCTTCATGGGAGCTGGAAAGTCCAAGAAGCAGAAATCAAGTTCCCAACATGACTTTAATCACTCCATTAGGAATGGGAAGAGGCCTTAGTCCTGAGAGATGCAGATGGCAAACAGACTGCAAGAGCTGTAGTCCAGTCTTCTCAATAACAGCTTTGATTTGGATACTATCAGGACCTTAGCATATCCTGGAAGTGACATTATCCTCTGCCAACACAGACTAAGCTTGTTTGGGACTGGGAGATCTGGCAGGATTTACAGTAGTGACTGGAAAAACTAGAATCTGAGTTTCTGAAGCAGCCTTTTCTTCAAACTAGCATCAGATGAGGTAAAAGTAGCAGGGGTCTTAGAGCTGCCAGGCTTGCTTTCAGGATCTTCATGTTCCAGGAATCAGCACCATAAATGTCAGAGAGACGTTCTTCTTTCTAGCATCTTACCATCAAATGCTTCAGAAGCTTTCTCTTCTTTTTCTCCTAGGTGAACATGACAGTCCAGTCCTCTGCTGGATAAGTGCTCTGTTCCTCTCTATTTGTGCTCTTCATATGTTGTTAGGCTTGTGCCAGTTTTCCTAGCATCTTGGATGGAAGCGATAGCGCTGTAAAGGTGCTGCACCTGCCATTTAACTTCCCAAATCTGCACCTACCAGTCTCTTCAACAAGTGTCAACACAGAGCTACTTGTTTGAGGAGACAGGTGGACCACCTCATTTTTATCACTCATAAAAGACTCAGGAAATGGCAAGCAAAGTGGAAGGAAACGATAATCCAAAGATTGTTCTAGTCCCTAATTGTAAAGGCAACTTAATAGCAGCAAGAAAGAAGGAAAATTCTGAAAGCTAAACATCTTCCTTAGTCATAAAAATAACCGTACGTCAGCAGCGCTGAATAGGAACCTGATCTGGCTTTTCTTAGGAAGGACCAAGCTGAAGGGGCAAGAGTCTCAGAGAAATCCTCCTTATTTGACTCATAGTTCAGAAGAGATTTGCCATTACTGTGTTTCATGTTGCCAGATCAGCTAACTGCACTCATAATTAAACTGATTATGGGGTCGTTGGAGGAAGCCCTGGGGATTCGTATGAGGCAAGTGCACTAGATGAGGTAACCAACCTGAAACACTTTGTGTATGAAAAAATAAAACCTCCAAACATAAAGCCATTTTCTTTTTAAACACTAAAAGACATGCAAGTGAATGTAAAATGGGGATTGCTTTCAATCCCCAGGTTACATGGTTAGCAGCTTGTTCAAAATGTACATTCATTGTAATATTATTTCCTCAATGGTATGTGTAATACAAAGGAGTTGCAATACATCAAATAATATTTAGAAACATCTCCCATAAATTAATCTTTGTGCTGTCCTGTGGAACTGCAAATGCAGATCTGTGTTACAGTGACCCAGACAGAAAGCACATGTTACAAAAATGCAACAAAAAGGAAGATAGTACAGCAATGATCAGCCTCTACACATTTTATTTAATATCTTGACATTACCCAAAATATATGTTTGCATACTAATAAATTATGTCCCAAGTGGCAGCACCGTTCCTATGACCAGAATATTCTGCCACCAGCTGATGGCAAATAGAGGGATTTGTATGCTACAAGACACTGTATTAAGAAAAGTGGGATGGGACAGGTTGCTGAAATCATTTGCTCAAATCTCTGACATGCAAAAGAGGCCAGCTGTGCCATCCAAACAGGACACCATGAGGTTCTTTCTTTGCAACAGCTCTTTGAACACATGGATGTCTGCAGAGCGGCCCATTACCACTGCTAGCACAGAAATGCTTCTGTAAGGCATAACCATGTGTGGCCATTCATACGCCACGTGTGGATCAGGAGCATATACAGGACATTCATACAACCAGAAACAGAAACTCCAGCAAAAAGCATCCCAACACCATGGGGGCAAGAAGCACACTTGGCTCTCTTTGGGCAGCCCCTACAGTAACTGTCATCTCCTTCAGTCACTCTGGGGAGGGAAGGCAACTACAGGGTAACCAGACCAGGAAGAAAGACACCCCTTGTTCTCAAGTTGAGAAATATCTAGGGCAATTTATTCACTAGAAACACCAATAGGAGTTTAGAGATTTGCAAATTATTCACGCTTTTCAGGAAATGCAATTTTATTTTCTTCAGCCAGCCTCTTGAAGCCATCTGTTACTGCAAAGCAGAGCTAGACAAATATATGACAGCTACCTCCACACAGTCCTTACCCATTTGCCATCAAAGGCAGAGAAGAAAAAACAAAGAGAAAAGGTTCTCTTTTGAATACTATGGGATAGTAGGACCTTTTCTTACTCTGTGTGGGAGAATCTCAAAACAATCTCAGTTCAAGGGAAAGTTCTGAGGTTGGCATGAAGAAATCTCCCCTGTCAACCATAAATAAAAGGTGTCATTCATTTAACCCATCGGTTTACCTATAATAAAAATAAATCAGGTTGTCAACACAGTACTATGCGGCTATAATGCTAGCGTGATTGGATACCATGGAGACCTCCACCTAGTCGAAAGGAAGAGATGCTAGACACACACGACAAACATTCTGGATATCCCTCAGCAATCCCGCCACATAAGCAGTAGAAAATCTCCCTCTGTTTTCAAGATTAACCTTGTACCACTACCAAGCACTTAAATTCCAAATACACATATCATTGAACATTAATTGATGGAGGCAAGAGAAGGAAGCACATTAGAAAACAGGAAAAGGACAGAACACTTTTTTCAGCACTAGTTTCTGATCTTTAGTCTGACAGTATATCCTGTTGTTAAGCTATTTGATAACAGAGGACTAAACTAGAAATGATTATGTTTTCTTTCATTCATTTATTTACACAGGATCACAGCACCAAATTCAAATAGTGCATTTTTAGAGGAGAGACAAAGTGGAGTTCCTGGTTATTTGGGGTCAAAGAAACGCCTCAGTAATGTTTGTTATATTCGGAATATAGGTCCCACTATTCTGACAACTTCCAGTTCAAGAAACAATGTTCTGTCTCCTGAATTTCTCCCTGTGAAATCAAATTCTCATGTCTGGCTTCATCCTAACATGTTCTGAAGAGGATTTATGTGCTGCTCTCCTCCTCCCGAGGTCCCTGCGTGGCAAACAGCAGAAGTGTCTCATAGGAAAAATACAGCACCTGGGGATCTTTTGGGTTAAGAGGCTATAGAAAGGTATGAGTACTATGACTATTAGTATCCTTTCTGAATTAACCCTGGGAAGGCTAAAATGATGAGTCTTTTCTAGTTTCTTATCTGACTGTAGAAGGTTTCCACTACAAAACAAATGATCAAAATTCTCAGAAGAGGCTGTACACTTTCAGGCAGTGGAATCAGTGATAAAGATGTTACCAAAACCTGATGTTATGAAAGCAAATGACAAATGAGGTAGTTAAACACTCTGCAGTGAACTCTTTGGAAGAAATGTTTGAAGCACAGAGCAGAGCAATCTGCCAAACAGCATTTTTGTTTCTCATCTCTAAGTGGTCATGAAGTAGAGCACTTAGAAAAGGAGGTGTGTATTAACTGGCTTTAGAGTCATCTTTGGAAAGGAAATACCATCCAACTATTGAAGAGTCACTCAACCTCTGTGCACTCAACCTTCCTCGGGAAGGGGATAAGAAAGCTGCTGAGGCATGCATTACTTGTTATCACCAATCAATTTGAAACAATATACCTCTTTCCAGAAGTTCTATGTGCAAAAATTACATCTAAATTTGATATTTTTTCACCTCAAAAAGGAAAAAAAAAAGGTTGACAGGTTCTTAAAAGCCCTCTCATATAAGACTCAGTTTTTGACTGCTGCAGAAGCTACAGGAGAGCAACCTCTTGGAGCTAGCTGCCAAAAAGGGAATATCTGGATAATGGAAGAAATGTGGAACTTGTTTAAAACAAGATGCTTTGATGGCTTAATGCCAGTGGCACACTCTAGGTAAGGGAAAAACTGTTGTTACATGTGCCAAACTGAGGCATATCAATCCTTAGGTAAAATACCCATTACTTGGTGGTATCTCCATATAAGATGGGTCACAAGAGGAAACCCTAGTCAGTAAAAGTTTAGAATTAATGAACCAAGTGTCACCTCTGTTGCACTTAAGTTATCCTCCTGTTTTGGCCACTTGAAATACCCTATTTATTTCTATTTTTATTTGGATCCTCCTCCCCACTCCCAGGTTGGGGAATGGGGACAGCCATTTTTTCCAGCCCAGAAACCATGCAGTTGAAGAACTTTAGGGAGTTTGCTAAGTCCCAAGGATTCCAGGTTTCAAAACTCATGAAACTCCTGCCCTGGAAGTGGAGGATATCTTCCATTATCATCTTTGAAATCAAACTGCCTTCAATCAACATGATCACTATTCCTCACATAGTTTACATGTAGAACTCAGACTGCTCCAAGTCAAGATGTGCGCCATTTTTTTCACTGTCTCCTCCAAGGAAATCAGACAGAGGGAATGCGAGAGGCTGACCAAAGTGCTACAAGGAATGTGTGGTGCAACATGAGATATGCAATGAGGAGGAAATTGGTGCAGGAGACAAATCTGGCATACACTTGGGAACAGCAAAGGCAGGGACCCCAGAGAAGCAAATAAGGTGAAGTATAGGATACCATGAATGCCAAAAGTGAATGTGTGGAGTGGGATGAACACTGGAAACCAGGGAGGGGAAAGAAGAAAGGTTTGTCATTTGGGGAAGAGATGGGTTGGGCAAGGGGGAAGAAAAAGGCAACTGAATCTACGAGAGCTGGAGGGTCAGTTCTCCAGCAATGAGGCAAAGATAAGGAGGTGCTGCCTGTGAGCATGTGTGCATTGTATGTGAAGCCCAGCAACATCTTGGAGCTGCAGCTGACTGCTGTCCTTGCATTCAGATTCATACCTAGTAAATGAAAGGCACCTAGAGCAGCTTCCCAAATTCTCCCCAAAAGTTGTTCGGACACAGGATTTGGAGACATGGGCTGATCTGCCTCTAGCCTTGGCGACCCTTGAAGAATCACTGCATGAACATCAGCAGCTAAAGGAAAAGTCTTCCCTTGGAGTCGACATCTTTCATGCTGAAAGGAAGCAGCAGCCCAGGCTGGAAGTCTGTAGGCTTCCATGAGGACACTTAGCCCAAGGAATACAACTTTTGGATCAGTTTGTCCCTTTTGGAACAACAATCTTGCAGCAGCCTGGGCCATCATAATGTCCAGGTTCAGACCCACTACAAAGGAAGGAGTGAAAGAGCAAGAGATACTTTTCATGATGAAGAGAGAGTGTATGTATGGGATTGTATCACCCCTATGGCTCTCTTACAGGACATTTCTATTTTACAGGCTACCATCACTTTAACTAAAGGGTCTTTAAACAGTGAAAGAGGTGATGCAATGTAACTCTTCCACTTACCTGCCCCTCAACACTGGCAAAAAAGCATGGCAATGGTGGACAAAGTTGGGTTCACACCAGGGACTTTGCCAGCATGGTTACACCGACAGAATTCTCCTAATGCAGATGCACCGTTATCAGCAAAATTGAACTTTTATGACAGTATAGTCTATTTTCAGTTAACCCCCCTCCCACCAAAACCTTTTACACTGAAAGTGAATTTGTGCTGACCTAACTACATTTACGCTAAGGACTGTGGCTGGCCAGTCAAGAATCAAAGCTTTTCATGCCCATGACTAACATAGCTCTACTGGCAAAAGGGGTCCTGCAGTATTACAAGAGAAGGGTTATATTCTTTCCATTTTAAACCCAACCACTGGCATTTCTTTAATTCCTTGTCATATAAGTGCCACCAAATATAAAATTCCTAAACACACTGCTCCGTAGCCTCGTCTCTGCTCTGCCTGGTACGTCTAGGGTTTGAGCTGCAGGACACAAAACACTTTCCCTTTTGCTCTGCCAGGAGCAGTTTGGAAACATCTCCTGCTCTGCACAGAAAGAAAATGAAAGGAGTCAGACAGGGACCAAGATGCAAAAAGGCAGCTTTTGCATGTACATAAAATCGACGTGCACTTGCTCACAGCAATAGAGCATGAGGTCCTAGCAACCACTATCTGTCCTTCTGATGCTAATGCACTTTGTATTGTAAAGGAGTGACAAATGCTTATTTCAGTCCTCATTTTGGATTCTGATGGAGAACAAGTGCTATGCACATTTGGAAGTGAAACCAAAAAGAACATCCCTTTCAGGAAGCAAACCCTGTTCTTGGAGTCTCCTAATGAATGCAATTTGCATAAGAGTTTGATGCTGAAAGGAAATTTCCTTTCACTGAACTGATTGACTTCACTGACTTACTTCAGTTGAGGAATTTAAGGGACCTTAGCAAATGTAAAAGGAATTACAATGGGGGCAACTAACTTTTCAGCCTGTAGCCCCGTGATCACTTTTAGTGTAGGCTGCCCTCCAACTGTTGCTTTTCCTGCTGCCCCTGGCTTGCCCCTGCTATCGCTTGTGCGAATGGACAGTGGACCAAAGCAAGGAATGAATCCAGCTGCAAACAACGTCCCTGCTCCCCACAGAGATCCGGGTGGGCATGCGAACACCAGTGCTGACATGCGGGAAGGGGCAGAAGGGGAGGGACGGGGTGAGGTGGGGACAGGAGGGTGCCTTTGGGAGTGTCAGCACATCTGTCTCCTTCACTTGACCACAAACCTGGAGCCTTCAGTGGAAAATGGCTGCATGACACTTGCTTTGCGCTTTCTAGATAATTTTTTTGACAACTGATTTTTGGATGTTTTTACATTTATAATTGAAATCATTATAAAAGTAATACAATAAATAAATGTCATATAAATGCAATCTGAAGAGGGTTTTTAGACTTGCACTGTAACTGTTTTTAGTATTAATTTATTACACTTCCATAAGTATAAAAAGAGAGCTATTTTCACATTTCTTTAATTTTCCAACTGTTACTCAGTAATATGTGGATTCCACAGTAATTATTACAGCATTAGATGAAGATGGTAAAAAAAATCTGCAAATTGACTATTTTTAAAACCCTTTTCATACTAATGTAACAACAGGATTCCATTCATTAGCACTAATTATTTTGCTCAGAATTAATTTTTAGAAGCCATACAGAGCATTCTGTTTATGAAATAAAACTTCCAAAAAAACCCAGGCCAGAGCAATTTGTCCAGTGATTCTAGCAGAGCGCCCAAATTTGATGTTTTAATAGCTTTGCTTTAGAAATACACATCCCATCTTAGAGAATCTAAACAGGGAAGTATTCAGTGCATCTTTTACTAAGGTATTTCAGTGATTCATCACCTACCTATGTCTTTAAAATGAGCATCTTATTTCTAGTTTGAATTTTGCTAATTTATCTGCTATTTTATCTTCTAGCAACTAGACCCATACCTTTGCCTGCCGGATTAAAAAGCCTTCCTGTTCTCTGCAGGCCAGTACTTCTAAACAGTGATCATATCACTTTGTAGTTTTGTCTTTAATGACAGTCTGCACTTCTTCAAGCTCATTCCACAAGGCAGGTTTTACAGAAACTCGTATTTCTTTTCCCTTTTCAGGTTATGAAAATCTTTTCAAAAAATTTCCATACAGTCTCTAGTATTGGTCTAACCAGTACAAAAGATCTCCCCTCTGTTCACGTACTGATTTTCCTGCTGATACAGCAAAAAATCTTTTTTTTTTTTTTCTTCTTGATAACCACAAAAGACATGGACTAGCACTGAGCTAAGGTCAGGAAATAAGGAGCCCTAATGAGAAACATCCCCATTTGTAAGAGATACCAATATCTAAACATGTTTTGTCTGGTTAGCTGGTTTTCAATTTATTAATAATTGTAATGAGACAAAAGCCTTACTGAAGTCTGTGTAAGTCAACTATCTTTGTCAGTCAGACTTTTGATCTTGTCAGAAGAACAGTATCAAGTTTATTTGGCAGGAAAAGTTTTATATATAACCATGATGAGTAGCATTAGAGAGATTACTTCCCTTTAGGTTTTTTGGACAGAGCTACTTGTCAGCTATTCATTGTTTTTGCCTGAAACTGGCAGGTTAAAGTTTATAAATACCCAGTTATCCGGTTTATTTCCTTTTCTCTCTGGCAAAACTAAAATTTCTTCTATTTCTACAAAATTTCCTTCCCAAAATTGACCTTACAAAGCGAACATCAGTGTTTTGGAGACTACAAGCTGAAAATTAGTAAGCGCCACTGATTTTAAATCTGCTGCTTCCCTAAACTCCCTTTTCTCCAGGACCTGCCATTGTAGTCAACTCAACTCTACTGAACATGGAAAAAAATGTCCTGTTCATTTCCACAATGTGTCCGCTCACATTCATGGAACAAATCAGAAGGAATTAATGTCACAAGAGTGACCGTGGGAAGAGGCTGGCTGTGACTACCCCGTCATTCGCAGGTGAGGTGTGTTGCCTCAGCTGTCTCCATCCCTGCAGGCACGAGGGTGCTGTGTGGCACCTGGCCTGCCTGAGCGTGTCCTGTGAGATGCTAAGTGACTGGGCCAGGTCCTATGAGCTCCAGAAAGCACCATCTCACCCTGCCTGGGACTGCCCTTCTAGACTTGCTTATAGAAGTGTGAATCTGATGTTAAGAGAGGTTTCGGACAGGATAGCTACACCTCCAGAAATCAGTAGCTAGAGGGAAGCATTCATCGTAACTCTGCTGGAAATATCCTACCTACTCAATACTACCGCTGCATTGCAACTCATTAGCTTTCTCTCAACACCGAACCCTGTCTCATGTTGCTCTCACAGCTGTCTGAGCTTTCCATCTGTTTTGCTGTCTGTATCCTACTTTCTGCAGAGTATTTTCCCTTTGACTCACACTCTCCTAAAGCCCTAAGCACCAGGACTCCCTTCTTTAAACTTAGCACCCATACTGCCTCTTCTCCCAGAAGACCAGACCAATGGCTCAGTTCAACAGAAGACAGCTACTACATCCACTTAAATACAGAAGGTCTCCGTATAGTCTGGTGCTTTACACAGCAACCATACTGAGAAGGGCAATATATCCCTTCAAATCTGGGAAATAAGGATACTTATGACAATTTAAATTAAATTCGATCTCCCTTTGCCTCTGAGATTCAAGGCAGTTTCAGAGAAGGGCTCCAGGGGCTCTGTATACAAAGCGCTGAGGCCAAAGTCCCACAGCGGGGATGATCTAATTAGTACAAAAAAAGAAAGCTGGTGTTGCTCCAGTATAAACCAAGATCCTTTTCTGGGCCAAACTGGTTATCCTGGGACAACATAAGGCTTTGACAGCCTTCAGAGGTTCTAGAGAAATAACAGAATAATATTTAAAATTCCTGAAAGTTCCTTTCTTCTTTTGTCTGTCTGCTAAGAACAGTTATTCTGGGCTCAGTATAATTGCCAGTTTATTTCTCAAGTGAGATCAGTTATCACAGGCATTTCCAAGCAAGGCCAAGAAGTAGGGCTGTTTTGCCACTGAAAAGTTGGAGGTGCATAAAATTTCTGGAATTTAGAAATAGCATAATATACAGCTGGATCAGTAAGAAAATTCTTGCTATCCAAACTCTTGACAGTCTGAGCCTCTGGGGGACAGCAGGTAGACTGGGAGCAGCTTAAGCATGGCAAACAGACAACCTGGTTCACTGTCACATAGTAGAGGTAAAGCCAGAGATGGAAAAATGTGGTCACTGCATGGAAACAAAACTGCAACAAAAGCATGGGGGTTTTCAGAGCCAAAGCAACAAAGAGATGCATGAATGTAACTCCACAAGAGGGACAAATCCTGAGGTCCTGCCTCAGGTGAGCTTCCAGTGTGAGTCTGCCTGTATCTAGATGGAGTAAAATGGCCTATGGATTTGGCCCAGGGTAAGGTACCAACAAAGAAGCTTGAACCGATTTGCATGGGGAAGGTAATGCTTGCTGAAACCGCCACGGCCTCTCCACTCCAGTCACAAACTGACAGCATTTGGGGCTTGCTTGCAAGCATTCAGTGAGGCAGCCCTGCGCTCCCTACCCCAATGCTGCAGGATACAGAAGTGAGACTCCGAGACGAGCCCTGCTCTCCACCTTTTTAATATGTTACAGGTTCACCACGTGCATTCTTGTCTTCAGTCATGCTGCAGCCCCTCGCCCAGGTTGCTGGGAGGTTTAGAAAGGCAGATGTTTTCAGTCTCGGTGGGGTCTGGTTGCAGGGGCTTTGGAAGTTACAGTACCTTAGGCCAGTGTTGTCTGGGATTCAATATTGCATTAAGTGGTAACACATTGTGGGCAGGTGGGATCTATTATTGCATTATGGAGGCTGCTGCTTCCCTGAACGGACTATGTTTTGTGTGTGAAGCGGGCCCACACCTGCTGGAGCTGGGACCTGGAAATGCGCAGGACGGAAGGCATGAGTCTGTGGTTTCCTGCCGTGAGGGGCATGTGCCTGCGGTGGGGCATGCGCACGGGGCTGCTCTCCGCTGAACGGCTGCGCTGTATGAAAGTACCACCAACGTGAGGGTAGTGTTCTGTCTCCAGGGTTGAGGAGGAGAAAACGGAGGACGCCAGTCTTCTCAGGGGGCTGTACCTCGGGAGGGAGTGCTGAGAAGGCCTGTCCTCCTCCAACTGAAAAAGACCAAGAAGAGTGGAGGAAAAGGTGTCAGGCAAAGACTTGACTCGCCCCTGGTTTGCGATGCGCATGCTGCAGACATCTTCGCTGGCGGATGGAAAATGCTTTTGCTCTATGCTGGGCTTACTTACTGTTCTGGCTCTATATATTCCCAAAGATCCTACGGACACCACCGGAGTCTGCAATTACAGTGGGTCTGCCTTGCTTTCCCCAGCCACATGAGAATGTGAACGCCACCAGGAGCATCAGACTCCTTCACATCAGTCCCCTCCTCTGGCTACTGGGAAACGTCTCTTCAGGCCACATGCCTCACCTCTCTGCTCCTCTGGCATCACTTATCTTGACATGTCATTAGGCTATTCATACCTCTTTCATACAGATAACAGTCAAACTCGGAACATACTCTGAAACCACGTGTACAAGAACACATGAAAAACCTGTTGCTAAAATAACCGTGTTTATTTAATATGGAGGGATTCTCAGGGGCTCTTTCATGAATCTTACTAAAAGTTGCTCCAGGGGTTTGCAAAAGTAACTTTTGGGGCTGTTAGTGGACTTTCCTGTTCTCATGCTTACAATGTTGACTTCCCAATACACTTCTACATTCAGTACCTGCAGGGGGAGTGTTAATGCTTCCAGTTTTGGGGAAGTGGAGGATAGGCAACACCTGGAAAAGCAGGAGGTGTGTAATTATCCTTTCAGTGATAAATTCAAAGCACAGAGCCACAGGAGGACACGAGGAGAAGATAAATTCTTAGATCCCCTTTCTACTTCTGTGATCCTGGCATGGCCAGGGAAGGGAAAGCATACTCACAGAGGTCAATGTTTGAGTTTGTATCGTGATGAGATCTCAGTGCCTAACTTCCCTCTACACAGTGAATGAAAGAGAGAGGCAGTACAGTAATGATTTCAGATTCTTTACCCTGAAAATGCTAAGCCCTTCAACGCCCTTCTACAGCTTTCTACCTGTGCTATGAAAAGAGTGCTTTCACAAGGATGAACAAACCTCCAACTCCAAAAGAGATCATTTTTTCTGGAATTACGTTTTTTCCTCTCAAATCCATCCCCTTCCTTGTGATGCATTTCTTTTTAGGAAGTCTCTGTCAGATTACAAGATGCAATTGGGAAATGTGAAAGGGCAATATTATATTTTCTTAAGCCAATACTGCTCTGCTTAGCTTACTAGAAAGATCACCCTTGTAAACAAATCCTATGAGAAGAGCTGAGCTTTATCCAGCCTCATCACTTGTCTACCACCTTCAGTATCTTTGCAGCATTTTGAGGCAGGTACCTTATCTTCCTAAGTGTCCAAGAACTACTTAGCTTGCAAAGGGGATTAAATGTGAAAAGCAAATATTCACATAGTTCTAAATGTACTGCATCTCACTGCATAGAACAGATTTGCAGATAATAATCATGTAACACTGTGACTCGGAGTATCTGAGAGAGACAAATTCTAGAGAACAACTGTAATTTCTCATAAAGGCAAGCGTCTCTTCTTTGTGTACATGGTGTAGAAATGTGGTCCTGGGTGTATTATTTGTAAGCTGCACAACTAAGTATAATGACTTTCATATTATTAGATTTTACTTTATGTTTGGGTTGCAGCATATTGTAATTATGATTTCCAATGCATACAGCATCCCAACATGGTAAAGGCTTCTCAGACCGAAAAGGATCATTCCAGCTATTCAGATGGACCTCTTGTACAGCATGGGGCCAAGGACCTTAACCACACCATAAACCTTAACCACGCCATAAAGGGGCAATGCTCCACCAGCAAGCACATTCAGGTAATGCTGCCTTGAGACTTAAGTCGAATATACACACATGCCGCATTCATTAACTGATATTCTAATGCTTAAATTACACAGTCAAAGCTGGAGGTGCTGCCCCCTTTTAATCCCTCTGTCGTTGGCAGCTACAAGCCTGCACTGCCCTCCTTCAGATCTATCCTGCTCTGTTTGGACAGGAACAGTATGACACCTCTCATGTGAAATCCCAGAAAAATGTGATGTTGATAGGGCTCAATATGTTTTAAAGAATATATTAAATGTAATTAAGAATTACTTTTGAGCTTAAGGTTTTGACTGTTGTGTCCTGTGCATTTAATATGCATACATGAGCTTTATTTCTCCTATAGAGTCATCCTTTTGCTGATCCTATATTCTTAATACATGAATGAATACAAACCCAAAATCAAAAGAGCATAAGGACAGAAGGCCAACTCTACATACATCCTTCACCATCAGCTGGCAAGCTCTTCTCATTGGGAGGGAAGCAGGAGGAGCTGTATGTCAAAGAATTGCCTCATCTACAACAGGTAAGAAGCGCAGTTCAATGGGAATTAAACTCGAGTGAGGGGCAATGCGAGTGTATCTCCTTTTCTGCAAATGCCCATTTCTCACCACTGAGAAATGGTCCCTCAGGTCGCTTTGGATTAGCTCACAGAAGATGTCGTAGAAGGGAAAGGAAACCAAGACACTTAGCACCTTTTTGTATCTCATTTCCCCTCCTGCCTTCTTACCCCAACTGACCTGTTCTGCCCAGGGTTGTAAATCTGCTGGCCTACCATCTTCTGCTTCTATCCATTGCTTGATTGCTTCAGCCCATTTTTCTCTTTCGATCTCAAAGCCAGTAAAGTGGTAGTTTTTGCCTTCTCCTCCTGCTCTCTGCTTTGGGAGTACTCTGGGAGTGCCAAGCATTTCACTCATCACTGCTCCAGGGTCTGGGGCCACAGGACCCAAAATATCATCAAGAGAAGTCCTTCTCAGCTTTCAGTGCAAATCAAACAAAATTCCTTCAGGTAACAGACCCAGGGGCAATCCCAGAGCTCTATGCCGCATAAATCAAAAAGGCATTACGGATCACCCCGAAAGTTAGAGCCCTGTCCTTGTTGTGAGACACTCTTTCTGTGTCTCTTTGCCCTGGTCTGAGGACCCATCATCACCAGCTCAAATCAATGGAGGAAGGCAGTGGCATACTGGGGCCACCAAAGCGGTTGTTCCCTGAAAAAAGAGGCCTAATATAGCACCAAGGGGGATTTTTTAAAAGTAATTCAAACTACACATCTAAGTTGGTGAGGAGATATACTTGTGCCCCTCCACACTGAGTCCTTTCTGTTCTAGATTCTGGGAGACGGGATTGCAAGACACTATGTAAACAAAACGCTCTCTGCACTCTGCAGAATATATTCAGGGATAGGTAAGGAAGAGTTAATATCTCCCAGTGTTGCCTCACTTTTTTGTGATTTTTTAGATGGAATGTTGTTTAAGTAGTCAAGTTTTAGGCAGGCAAGTTTTTTTTAAAGTTTTGCACAATGCCAATTGCACTAGCAGGAAGGGAGAATCAGAGCCAAGAAATACCCATGTGCACAGACCTACAGTAGGAAGTAGTGGCTGAAATTCATAAATGCATGAGCATTTGTGTTTCTTTACAACACAGAAGCTAGAATTAAGTTGCCATCACTGTCAAGTGTTGATAAATTTACTCAGCATATTTGAGAACTTGATAAATGTTTGAATCTTATTGCTAGGTGTGGATATAAATGCTTTTCAATAGTAACAGGAATCCTACATCAGAATTAATATGTAAACAGAAGTGCTGGTTCAAGATTTTTTTTACTTATTTTTAACTATTTATATAGCTTTATCTGCACGTTACTGCATAAACACAAGCAGAGATTGGTTACTACATTAGCAAAATACATACGAACATTAAAGTAAACTCTAAGAGCTCTGTTAAACAGTCTTGCTGCATGTTGAGCCAGTGAGCATCCCAACAGCTTGAGCCAGCTGTAACCCTCTCTGCCTAGGGTGGGAGCAGGTCAGGCCCCAGCAGTACTGATCAGTGATCAGAAACATACTGGTCAAAGTGCTCAGCATGCTGCCTTCGCTGAGCAGTGTACAGATGGAAGGGCTTGTACTGGACATCATAGTTTCATGACAGTCCTGTTTGTCTTCTGTACCAGGGCTTCCCATGAGATCTACGTTCCACTGCAGTTGCCTTGTTGTCAGCTGAAACTGGAAGACAGCTAACGCGTGAAAATATTTCAGATAGAAATTTCCCCAGGCCATTCAAAGCTCTACATAAACCTCCTCTATACTTCACTTACCCTACAGCAGCACCCACACAATTTCACCAGGACACCACCTTCCGTCACACCCACACTACAGCATCCTTCTGTATTCCGTCTGAACCCAACAAATTCAAACATCTGAACAAACAGCTGACCTCTAAATGAGGATAATCTGGGGAACTACAGGTCTGTCAACCTCCCCTCAATCCCTGGAAAGGGTGTGAAGCAAATCCTCCTGAAAGCCATTTCCAAATACATTAATGACGAGAAGGTGACAGGGAGCAGTCAGCATGGATTTATGAAGAGGAAATCATGCCTGACCAATCTGATAGTCTTTGACAATGAGATGACTGGCTCAGTGGATGAGAGGAAAGCTATACAAACTGTAAAAACTCATGTTGATGTTATTTATCTTGACTTTAGTAAGGCTTTTAACTCTGTCTTCCATAGCATTCTCATAGACAAACTGAAGAAGTAAGGACTAGATAAGCGGACAGTGAGGTGAACTGAAAACTGGCTGAACAGCTGGGCTCAGAGGGTTATGGTCAGTGGCATGAAGTCCAGCTGGAGACCAGTCACTAGTGGTGTCCCCCAGAAGTCAATATTGAGGCCAGTACTGTTTAACATCTTCATTATTGATGTAGATGACGGGACAGAGCGCACCCTCAGCAAGTCTGCAGATGATACAAAACTGGAAGGAGTGATTGATACACCAGAGGGCTGTGCTGCCATTCAGAGGGGCCTGGACAGGCTGGAGAAATGGGCCGACAGGACTCATGAAGTCCAACAAAAGTGCAAAGTCCTGCCCCGGGGAGGAACAACCCTGTGCACCAGTACAGGCTGGGGACTGACCAGCTGAAAAGCAGTTTGGCAGAGAAGGACCTGGGGGTCATGGTGGACAACAAGTTGAACATGAGCCATCAATGTGCCTTGCAGCAAAGAAGGCCAAGAGCATCCTGGGCTGTATTAAGATGCAGGTTGAGGGAGGTGATCCTTCCCCTCTATTCAGCACTGGTGAGACCATACCTGGAGTACTGTGTCCAGTTCTGGGCTACCCAGTACAAGAAAAACATGGATATCCTGGAGCGAGTCCAGTGAAGAGCCACAGGGATGATTAAGGGATTGTTGTGTCTGACATGAGGAGAGGATGAGAGCGCTGAGACTGGTTAGCCCTGAGAAGGCTCAGCGGGGATTTCATTAATGTGTATAAATACCTGACGGGAGAGAATAAAGAAGATGATGGAGCCAGACTCCTCTCAGTGGTGCCCAGTGAAAGGATAAGAGGCAATGGACACAAACTGAAACACAGGAAATTCCATTTAGACACAAAAAAATTCCTTTTTACCATGAGGGTGATCAAACACTGGAACAGGCTGCCCAGAGACAAAGGAGTCTCCATCCCTGGGGACATTCAAAATCCGACTGGACATCGTACTGAGCAACCTGCTATAGTTAACCCTGCTTTGAGCAAGGGGGTTGGACTAGATGATTTCCTGACGTTCCTGCCAACCTCAATCATTCTGGGATTCTGTGATAATCTGGAGGTCACTGTCTTTTTCCAAGTAACAAGTAATGGCTCATATACTGCGGAAACAAAGGAAAGCATCAAAGCAGGGATTACCCATTTGCTATGAGTTAGTATTCCATTGACACCAAAACACGTCCACCAATTTTAGGGAGACAAGAATGCGATCCCAAATCCATACAAGAAGGCCTATGGCCTTAGGCACGGTAGTTCTGCATTTAGTGGCATTTTTACCTATCTTAAAAGCTCAGTTCAGATTCAAAGAAGAGAAAGATTAACTCATGTACACACTATCTAGTCACAGTTTCACACAGACCCAGAGGATGCCCAGCCTGGGCTGCAGGAAACATTTGCCACTGCCAGTAGACACTGAGGCTTTCAATATTTTCATTAGGCCCTTGGACAACTGCTCTTTACCCTCATCAAAATACTGGTCCTAACAAACTGTCCCTTCATCTCTACTGTACTGAAGGAGAACAGGTTTTTGCTTTCCCTTATGCACCAAGTTATTTTTCCTTTGACAGTCAGTGGTTGGTTTTGTGACAGCAAATGGAAAAATATGAATGTCATTTCAAAGCTGTGTATATAGAGACAGCTGAAAGATCCAGACTCAGAGGAAGCACAAGCAAATCCTAGCCACTCAGACAAATCCAGTGTTGACCCAACTAAGTACAAAGCTAGGCACAGGAATAACTAGAGGGTATTTCAGAACACAAGAGCAAAGAAATAGGCAGTCTGCTGGAGAACTGAGGCTGTCTAATACATTAGCAGCAATCACCCATTATCTTTATTTAATGACAGGAAATGAATTTACTGTTTTGCCTGCTAGGATGAGGTTTTTTTTAAGTATCACTATGAATAAGCATCCTTCATACTGCATCATATCCAACTTTCCCAGTCCCTCCACATGACTGTATTACTTGTTAGGGTCAAGAAGGCCCCTCCGGCCTTCTTTGGGTATGCTAAATATATCAGTGAAGTGTCTCTGCTCGTTCTTACAGAGGGTCAGTGCATCTTGCATTGACCATCCTAATAAGGACAAGACAGAGCAAATTCACTTTGTGTTGTCAGAACTTCTATCCTTCCTGCAGATGCTGCAGCCTCATAGACCTTAGCAGGGAACACCTGCTGGCAGGCAAGGATTTGGTTTGATTCTTTTTATGTAGTTTCTTGTATCATTCATGCTTTGCTGCTGAAACTAACAGTCCTTGTTTTCTTGTATCTCTCTGGGATCCAGAGGAGAGAAAAGTCAAAGCAAGGATGGAGAGAGGATGTTCTTTTACTATGGTCCATACAGCTTTGTTACTGCCCGTGTCCTCCCCAGCCCAACAAATGCTTTGCTGCAGAATAAGCTCATGAAGGGGAGATGGAGCTATCATCTTCCAGAGGGGAACAAGCAGACTGCAAAGGTTCCTGCAGGAGGTGGGTATCACTGTATGCTGTCCCTAACATGCATGTGACCCAAGACCCAACTCTATTTGCTGAGTTTATGGATCACGTGCATGGGAGATCTTCACTAACATACAAATTTTAGCCCTTAGCAAAACCAAAATCAAAAAAACCCACTATGACTCCCTGGAAAATCGAAGTAGCTAATGAACATTTCCGTGAGTAAATACCTGATAACAACAATGCCAGTCCCTGAAGTAAGGTCAATGGTGTGTGTGTGTGCGCTGGTTACTCTGAGCTTTGTATTAGGTATTCCAAAGCAAGTTTGATTTCAGAGAGTTATTTTGTGCTCTGCATTGCACCAGGCCTGCCCAGTGCTGACAGGTGATTAGATTAGAGGGCACTCTCTTGCCATATACTGCTGTTGCTTGCTGAGAAACTAGGTGGAGAAGATTTGGTAGCAACATCTCCATACAACTAAGCAGTTACTAACAAATCACTGTGGGACAGCAATAAGAGAACTGATTAAAGATATCCACAACCAGATCTATGCTCTCCTCCTGTCCCTGTGCCAAAATGGCTGAAAAATCTTGATAACAGTATGTCCTTAGTAGGGAATAACATTACTAGTTATAGGGAGCACCTCTGAGGTGTTCACAACATTTGCAAACATTGGCAGAAAGGGTTTCACAAAAGCATCCATGCTGGAAATCACAGCTTTCTCCAGCGTAGCTGAGGTTTCCCAAGATAATGACCGTGCTACGCTAGGCAATGAGATACAGATCAGAGCAAAGGACACTCTGTTGAGGATCTTACCTGTCTCTGAGGACCAGTAGGTTCAGACTCTCGTCTCCTTTGTCGGATAGCTGGTGCTGAGTGCAGGGGGGAGTGAGCTGGACTTCCTGTCTGCTGTTCGTGTTTACTGTCAGATACTGTTTGAGAAGGTCCTTCATGTCTGTGGGAACTATCCTCCTCAGTCACAGGCTGCATACCCCGACTTCGCCCATCATGTATCTTCGGCCTGACTGCAACATCTGCCCCTAAGCGCCTTCTCTCCTCACCCTCTTCAATAGGTCTTAGTTCCTCAGGTTCCTCATCTGTGGTTCCAGAGGTGCTTGGCTCAGCACCTGGGTGAAAGTCCTTCAGCTCTGTCTCCTTATCAATGATAACCCACTCCTTGCTATCAAAGTCCTCTTCCTCTGCCAGTGGTACCGAGCGGAAAGCATTGCTGAGGGCTTCATGTTCCACCGAAGCAGACACATCCATCCTACCACTTGCCTGCCGGTCAGCTTGGCCAGTATCAATGGATAGCATCTGGGCTGGCTGGGAGGAACATACAAGCCGTGATGGAGAGCCAGGTAAATCCATTCGAGATCTATAGCCAGAACAAGACACCATTAAAAATGCATCAGGTTTGTGGTTAAAAATAGGGATCATAAGAGGGAAAACCTCTATAGTTCTTCTCACTCATTTCTTGATATGCTTCAGAAAGACAGGCTTAAATTAAAACATTTCTTTAGAACCTACCTAAAGACATTCCCCCTAAAATGCTTTAATTTCAGCATCTTTCTTTCTTGTAAATGACAGGGTAAATGACCAATTCCACCCCACAACACCAATACACTCTTCCCCTTTGGAAAGGTCTACCATTTTGTGAAAAAACCCTAAATCTACTCCCTGACTTATCAGTTTCTTTACTGGGTTCCTATAGCATCTTCAGCTCTACTGTGCTACCTCTAAGGTGGCCACTGAGGCCTCTATGGTGGCAATATGTGTTCTTTGAAGACAGCAAGAATATTTGATCTCCATTGTGCAGCAGGAATTTCACTGAAATGCTCAACAGACATAGGTGATCCCAGGAGAATTTGGGGAGCAGGAAGGATATATGGCAAATAACCTTTGACAAAGAGTATCAAGGTAGTGTAATGTTCAGTGACACAAAGTGCACAGTCTAAATAGCAACAACTTCCAGAGCCATGCGGAAATATCTTTCAAACACTCCCTAAGCCCTGATGGGCAAGACAGCCTCTCAGCTAGAAAAGCCAGTGGCAAAGAAGGTCGTAGCCAGACCCAAGATGTGTTATTCAATCCCTAATTTATTAATAGAGGGGCTCATCCACTCTCTAGTTCTTTTCGATCCTCCTTCATTTCCAAATAGTGTCTCCTTGTGACTGTCCTTCTGTCAGATCTTCTCTCAGAAGAAGGCTTGTATCTTCCCCACCTCTTTTAGAGGGTCCATTTCACCACTAAATCCTACAACTGCAGTCCATGCCCTTACTTTCAGTGGGAAGAGGAAGAGAGAGGAACAAAGTCTGTGAAGGGGGTGACCAGTAGACCAGTTGCCCTGTGTCTTGTAACACCTGCATTTCCCAGTGCACATTACTTTAAACAGATTATTTTCATTACTATTTTTGTTATTTTTGGTTTCTTGTTCTTTTCCTTGCTGTGAATTTGAGATAAGATATTCCTATAACCCTCAAAATCAGGGTTTGCCTTTTAGATGTAACACATACTTTAGGCATACAAACAAGAGCAATGCTTTATGCTGAAAAATGAATATTATTATTAATGAAAAATAATAGAATAATGAAACCCACCATATCAGAGTCTGCCAGCTAGCTCCCAGAATATGTGCATCCCAATATGTATCCTAAGAAGATACATTCTTCTCTCCCACCTAAATGACTTCGGTCACTGACAGGCCAGTCAAAAGCTCGGTGACTACTTAAATTATCTCTGATCCATCTCTTTGCCTTCACCTTGACAAATGTCTCCCCCTCCATCCTTGGAGTCCTTCCCATTCAGGGATGGGATGGGAATCCTTCCCACTAACTCTCCTTATTATCAAACATCTAGCTGCTCTGAGAGATGAGTGTCTCATCACAAAGGTCATAAACTGAGTCCACGAGTACTGACTCTTCCACCCAGAATAGACCTTTCAGTGCCACTGATTTAATGATGGGCTTGGTCTCAACTGTCAATCCTCAAGACACTATTCAAAGCAGTATCAGTAAAGAGGAGACTACAGAGGGTAAGCAAACCTTCTTTCATGTAGATCTGCTTTTCCATCAGCAGTGGAGAGGCGTTCTGACTCAGGGCTGTTCACACGGCGGTATCTTAGGGAACGCACTTGTGCAGTAGGGGACTCTGGAGGCACTCGGACAGGGGAGCTGGGGCAGACACCATTTCTCTGCTCCTCTTCTACCATGCACTGAGTCTATAAAGGATAAACACAGAGAATCTCAAAATCTGATTACAGGCATTGATTTTCCATCCTTCACCATTGCTCTGTGCTTTTGTCCAGGATACAGTTGCAGCTGCATTTTCACGATCTACACAAGCAGTGAGTGGAGAAATGGAAGGGCCCAGATGCCCTGGTAATTACTTGGTATTAAAGCAAGGTATGGATTTCAAATCAATTCAGATCTTTAAGCATCTCTACTGGGTGATCTTTGCATTCCAATTATGCGGAATAGTTGATCCAAAAGAACTAACCCTCACACACACAATCCCTAACTACTTATCCAAGATCTGCTAAGAGCCAGAGCCAAGCTGTATGAAAAAGCCCTTGTCTGTCTGTATTTGTCTAAGCAAGGTCCATGCTTTATGCTGCAAGGTGCATACTTTTACTTCTGATGAACATAATATAACTAAGCCAACTCCTAATTACCAGGGGCTTTTTAAACAATCTTGGTCCTTTAGGCAAAAGCCTCCAGGACATATACTCAACCACAAGCTGGAACATCTGTAAGAGCTTTCCACAGACCCAAGGTCAGCAATTTAGAGAAGCATGGGCCTGAACACACTCATGGATGCTGAGAGTTCATTAAGAGTTCATACTCTGTGCATTTTCTATTTTCATATGACCAGGGTGAATTTGATTTTTTTTTTAAATTTGGCAGCAGTCAAAGAAGCAGAAGTAGGTGACTGTAGCACAGCCTTCCTCTGCTTTCCACAGTGATGCTTCCTTCTAGGAGAGGAGACTTTGTTTAGGCAAAAGTGGCAAGGCAGAATGGTCCAATGCCCAGCAGTAGTCTAGGGCTTGTGTTCAACTCTGTTGTGCTGCCAGCCCTGCAGCTCAGCGGCTACGTGCAGCCTCTGTGCAGAGGTATGTAGTGAGGTGCCAGAGCAAGTTCCTAGTATGGAGAGCGTTTATCCTTTGCTGCAGCATGCCCCACATTCAGTTGATCTCTGCTAATGCCCAGAGGCTCAGAATGTAAGCAGGATTTCCAGTAAAACATTGCTGATCAAGAGAACTGCGGTTATTGGTCGGTCACACCTTTGTGTCAGTACGGTACGTACAGCAAGTCAGTGTCCATAATTTAGCACGTCTAAACCATTCAGGCTGGGTTTGGACTGCATAACTAAGCAGCCTTTACGGCTGTGGGGAGTGGAGGAGATCTTCCAGGCATTACTGCAACAGCAGAATAGATGATAGTGATTTAATGTGTAATCCATGCAGGCCAAAATACACAAGAAGGGTGGTGATAAAGAAAGAAAAAATGGGTTTGGGAGAGAAGCAGAATGCTGATGTTGTAACTGTAGGGCAATAGGCAACTTGTAAGATCCAAGAACAGAGAATTGGGGGAGGGCATGGGAGAGAAGGAAGAGGCTTATGAAAAAAACACTGAATGAGAACCTTGATCCAGCAGAAAAAGGTGAACCAGGAGGAGGATTTAGAAAGGTCAGGAACAGTAAGCAAGGAAACTGCCCTTAGCACAGAAATGGGAGAAGTGGGCCAGAAGGAGGTCTGAACTGTGTGAACAGAGAAAAAAGGATACCCTTAGAGATATACTGGGGAGAAAAATGTGGCAAGATCTGCTCATCACCTAAATATACCGAGCAAGACAGGGAGAGTCAGAGTTACTACTAGTGCTAGGAGACTGGAAGGCTAAGAATGGCAAATCTGTGAACAGCATGAGAGCAGAAGGATGTGTTACACACCAGCTGCCAAAGTCTTCTGAAAGACACAAGGGATACCTGAGATTACAAGCAGAGGTGAAGCTCTGTCCTTGCAGTCCTTTTTCTCCTTGTGGTGATTGTGATTTAAATGAAAACCAGTTCCTTCTCAAGGAACAGTCAAGACTAGAGATAACAAGCCTAGCAAAGAGAAGGGACAGGCTTCCTTTGCTTTGGAGAGCATTATGGCCTGCTTGCTCTTGTCAGAACTGAAATGCTCATTGCCATGCAGACTGCTGGCTATAAATTCCTTTGGCAGAAAACTGCCAAGAAAAAGCATATCCCTTGGCAGAAAAGTCACCTGTTGACACTGTGGTTCTTGCAGAAACCTCTCCTGCCTCTAGCTACTGTTATGACAGGGCTCATGAGAGACAGCGCTGAGTACCTAGACATGATGTACAACTAGCATGTGGAAAGGACATTAGGATTCCCTTGCACACATCTCAACCTGACTGAAAAGCATCAAGGTACCTAGTGGTTCTCAGGAACAGAAAATCAGATAGAAGTTACCAGGATTTTTTGTGTAATATGTGCCTTCAAATGAGAACTTCTGGGACTGCATATACTTAGTGTACAAAGAGACGTGAAGAAGTTATTGAATTTGGTTTATAATTCTCAATATTGGGAGAATACTTCTGGTAATATATTAGTTCCATACAGATAACATGCTGATCCACAGTATTTGCACGGGATAATTTTAAGTTAGTTGAGACGACCTTTTGTCCACTAGTAATCTTTTCTAATAAGACTAAAGATAATGGAAAGATCTGTAGGACTGAAATAAGGGCTAATTTTGTGCCAGTATAGACTGATGTGAATTCTGGTCAGGCCCAGAAGGCTGGTAGATTTAGCATATGATTAATGCTAGTCCATAAAGGTCCATTAGATGGGTTTGTCAGGCAAATCTGATATGCCCTGATAATATTACAAGTCAGTTTTATACAGGTTTCTCTGCTAACAGACAGATTCTGTAAGGTATCTGACATCATGTCATGTGACATTCTGATTTTGAAATCAGAATTGAGATCAACACAACAAATACTAAATTACTTACAATATGTAATTGAGCTAATAAATAATCTAACTGGAGGATTCTCAAACTTAATATTTAATATGGAATCATCATTCAGGTGGGATGCTTCTAAGAAATTACATGACATTTACAAGAAAGGACTGAGGAAAAGCTTAGGGATTATGAGGAAAATTATGACAGACTAAAAAGTCTAACATAATCTTTGAATATAGAAATACAAGAAGATTAAGTGATACTTTTCTCCCTCTTCACAAAGACGAAACTAGATTGCTGGCACTAGATGCACCAGCTGATCTAATTTCTAATTTCATAAGGGTGAAATTAGATGCCATTTATAGACTGTGCTACCCTTAGAAAGGAAAGTTAAAAAATTGGAAGAGAAAAATCAGAGTGCTTATGATGCAAGGTCTAGAAAAATGTGGCTTTGAAGACATCTCAGGCTGAATTTACTTGTCAAAGAGTTTAAGACACAATAAGATTTTGGCTAACAACCTCCAATACTGGAACATTTCTGATATCGTATCAGCTCCTCAAGGGCTATATAATGACATAAAGATTGTATGAAAGATTCACTCTAGCATTATTGGGTCCAAAACATCATTTGCGTAATATGAAACCTGAATTATTCCCAATGCCTTTCCCTCTAGCAAAAATTGTTGGGCATTCCCCATTTCCACAGGGAGAGGCTCTTTGGTCTGCAGTTTGTAGGATGCTACAACAGTACTTCCAGGTGGCTTTTAGCAGTCTATGAGCCCACTGCCCTAAGTCCAGCAGCCACAGGAGGTAAGTAAATGTTCTTTACTTTGCTGATGCTGATCCTGAGTTTGTTGCGATTCACATCTGTCTCTTCCCAAACTTCAGCCTCATTGAAAGCAGTGTTTGGAGCCTGGCCAAGACCTTCTGCTGGCCGGCCTGACAGGATGGGAGGAGCATTCTCTTGATCACTCAGATGTTCACCCTGCAGGACATCCTCAGTGTTCTCACGAAGCAAGTCCCCAGGTACCGGAGTGACATTAACCACCCTACAGAAGAGACAAGAAGAAAGGTAAAATTATTAATATTTAAAGAACCAGCCCTATCACGCTGTCCCACAGAAATAGCTTTTAGCATATTTCCGCATTGAACAAAACAGGCAATCCAGCGTTATCCAGGGTAGCACAACCTTAAACAGAAGCATGAGAGGATCCCAATAACATCCAGGCACAAAGACAGTGAGATGGATCAGTCAAAGTGTCTTGGGACCCTCAGTACTCAGGCTGCAAACTTCTTTAGAAGAACTCCCCAGGAGTGCCTATTATATAACGCTTAGCTTAAAAGAACCTTCCCTCTTTACATGAACCAAGGAGACTTAATAGGCTTTATAGCTTTTATCTTCTGTAATATTATTAAGGATTATTCTTATTCCTTAATGTCAGCCCCCACAAAAGCAACAAAATTGACCAAAGAGCTAAACCTCCTCAATTTTTCATTGGACTTGTTTCATTGGACACCATTGAACTTAGTGTACCTTTGGACCAGCACATGAAACACTGTGAAGGGCTGGGACATGTTTTAGGTGTGACTAGCACACACACTCTCCTGAGTTCAATATCACTAACCCACCCCACAGCAGGCCTTGCAGCAGGCACTCTCAGGGAAGCTCCAGCCATCTGCGCCATATAATATGCAAAATATAGAAAAATATGGGCTTCATCAGTCCTGGCCAAAGGTCATGCAGATCTTACTTCTCAGGACCATAATGGCCTTTGAGCCTTTCAAAAATTAACTTGTCACTGAGCTTGTTACTGAGAGTGTCCATAGTCTGACCAGCACGACAGCAATACTCACCCAAACATAGCTGCTGTTTGCCTAGTGTTTTGCTGTGGTGGAGTAGAGGTGCTAGTGGACAGCAAGATATCTGTACCAGCCTTCTCCCAGTCAAAGGCTTCATTTTCAGTAATGCCTCTTTCCTTCATGCTGTTCTCAAACACGGACATGATTAGCTAGAATAAATTTACAAGAACAAGTTATGTTAAATAACTGAGAGCGGCTTTCACAAAAAGCTAAATCATGAGTGCTAGGGCCAACAGCAGTTTATAATCTCCATCTTGTCTATGAAAGGTACCAACAAATGAAAAGCAAATGTCACAAAATCATATCAGTTGTTTCCCAGGCTGGTTTTGGCTTGGTAACTGAAATTTCTTTAATCTACAGAAGAAGTGCGCACAACATTTTGAGACTGATTTGATTAAATCACGCAGTTGGTTTCTTACTGCAACTCTAAAGCTTGAAGTTCAGCTCAGCCTTCCTGCAGATTAGACATATGCAGAATGGTACATTTGATATGCATAGTCCGAGGGCCTCCAGAGGATACAGACACAGCAGAAAAGAAGCAGTCCTAGGAAGCAGATTCATTGCACTGTCTGGCTCAAGTACAGCTTGGTCAGGAACTCAACAATATGCCTATGCATAATCTGGCCTGCCACATTTGGCTGCAGAAAAAAAATGTACAAGGGATGATATAATTTCCTTTTAAAAGATGGCAGGTATCTTTCATCCACTTCTCAAACTCCCAGTGGTTTACGCTTGTTGCTTTCTAAGAACAGACAACCATCAGAGAGAACGAAACTCCTGCCAACATTGCTCTGTGCATCAATGCGTTACCCAGGGAAATCTGATATTCTACTGTCAGAGGGAAATATCCTAGATGGTCTAGGCCAATAGGAGGTCCTGCATTTGTAATAACATTATTCAGCTAAATAATGCAGAATTGAGAGGATTTGGCTAAAGTCAATGTGAAGACAGAATATAATGACAGATAGATTTGGCTTATAGCATAGAATTAGCACTAGGTTATGAATAAAAATTACCCTGAATAAAAACCCTATGTTCTTTGCATTTAAATTCCAGTTCTGTTTATTTGCATGATCAGAAAAAATTCTGTATAAAGGCCAGGAGAGCCCACGTCTTCCTGCTACCTTCTACCAAAACTGCAGTAAAATTCCCACTTCCAGCTTTCAGTTCAGCCTTCCTCTTCCCCCATTTTGTGGTCTAGAATCAAATGATTTCAGTAGCTCACTCCCGCAATTGCACAATGTTTCACAAAGAAAAGAGAATTCCCAGAGTCGACTGTAGAAGAAATCAGACCAAGGGACAGGTAACACATCTCCAGAGAGCAGAGATGGAGCAGACATGACATGGCAGTGGTACCAGCTTCTTTGCTCTGAGAGGGCAGAGAAGGGCCGGTACTGTCTTGACATTTGAATATGATGGAGTTGTGTTTCTGCTTGTTAGCCTCATTTCACGATGTTCCCTTTCACTGCTGATGGAAACAGGACTAGTGTTGCTGCTGCTGGCAAGGAATTTCTGGTTTGCAACTGAATGTGAGCAATTAAAGGGTCACAGTCTTTTGGTACGGGCATTTCTCATTCTTCTATTTCCTCCTTTGAAAGTTCCTAACAACTCTCCAGAATTGCAAAACTGCACTGCCCCTTCCTTAGAGCATCACTTTGCAAACTGAAAAGTCAAGGAAATGAAGGCAATGGAGATCATATTTTACCTGTATTACAGCAATAGAAATCTTAGTTTTACAGGCACTCCTAAAATTGAGCTGCAACAAGGTGGTAAACCAATTCAGAAAACCCACCTGGTTAATCATGGCTACCATATGAACTACGTATGCAACGACAATTAGCACAGTGGTTACTGGTCCTGTGCTAGCAGTACCCAGAGATACATACCCATTAATAGGACCAAAAGCAAACTGCCCAATTATGGTGACCTGTTCAGTCAAGTAGAGAACTTGTCTGAGGTCTTGCCACTACCAAGTCAAAAATACCACTGCTCAAGTGGAGGCAGACCCAGCAGAGCATGAAGCAGTGAGATGAAGAGGAGTTGGGATTTGGGTGCAGTAAAGGGAGTCTACAGAATTTGCCATCCCTACCCTCTGAAAGGCATCACAAAAGAGGAAACCAAATGGATGTATCAGGTAAGAAAAAGAAGTAAGCCACCCATTGTTCCCTTCAAACAAAATGGAAAAGACTCTCAGCTTCTCCAGTTAAAACAAAATGACAACATGTTAAGAGTGATAAATACTGAACCAGCTGAAGGTTCATCCAGCCCAGTGTTTTGTCTCTAATAGTGACAATATTGTGTGTCAAGGAGAGAGTATAAGAATAGGACAACCATCCAGCAACATTTCTCTGATATTTCATCCTAGATTTCAAAGATCTGCGACTCAGAGCCAGAGGATCTCCTTATATTTAGTAACCTTAGATGGGAGTTCTCTGATGAACTTGCCTAATTGCTTTTTGAATGCATAAGCTTTTGGACTACACATACTTTATGGCAAAGAATTCACAAATTATGTTAACTATCTTCTTTGTTCATTTAAACCTGCTGCTACCTTCTAATTTCATTTGGCGCTTCCTCATTTTCGTATTAGAAGAAGCAGGAAACAATCATTCTCTGTTCACTTTTTCCATTATACTGTTGATTTTAAAGATGTCATGTCTGTGTCAGTTCTCTCTTTCTCAGAGTATACTACCCTAGTCTAATTAGTCTTTCCATATCTGGAAGTCAATCTACCTGTAGCCATCCTTGTTACCCTTTCGTATGTCTTCACTGGTTTCAAGATAGCCTTTTGGGATGCAGGAACTGAACTATACACAATATTTAAGATACAGGCATCACACGGATTTACATGTGACAGAAGGCTATTTTCTGATAGCCCTGTAATATTACTCTAATACTTCCTAGGTTTATATTTGCTTTCTGACTGCTACTGAGCACTGAACTGAAGTTTTTTCCAGAAAAATCTATTGTAATACCAAGACTGGAGCCCATCATAGAATTTAGGTTCAGATTCCTTTTCTCCATACATAATATTTTACATTTATCTACATCCAATTTCATCTGCTATTTTATCAACCATTCACTTCCATGAAGTCATGCAATTCTTTTTAGTCAATTGTCTTCTTTACTACATAGCATAAGTAGAACATGCATGAACATGAACAACATTCATTGCTTTGGTATCCACTACCTTTTCCACATGATTTTATGACTATGTTGAAGAACCTGGTTCAAATCTTGGGCTCTCACTGACATTCTCTTTTAACTGTTTTTTTACATCTCACTTGTTAACAAGTTATTCATCCATCTGAGGAGCTTCCCTGTTACCCCCAGTGAGTTTAGTCTGTCTGGGGACCTTTTGTAAGGAACATTGTCAAATGCCTTTTAGAAATGAATATTAAAAATTGTTTTCAGCCTTTGCCTACATGCTCAATAACTCCTAAGAACTCTACACATTTGCAGACAGACTACCCTTACAAAAGCCATGCTGACTTCTGCTCATTACATTATCCTCACCCATCTGTCCCCTAATCCCAGTCTTTATCACAGTTCCTGACGACTTGTGCTGTATATGTCAGGTTCAGGGACTGGAATTTTCCGAAGCCATTTAAAAATTAGCACTGCTTTTGTTGCCTTCCATTCCTTTGATATGGAAGCAGTCTGAAGTAAGAAACTGCATGCTAAAATTGGCAGTTCAGCTGTCTTATTCTTAGCATCCCTTCATGCTCCCAAGGCCCCACTCAGCCAAAACAACTTTTGTTAGTTTCTTCTATAACTTCTGTTAACACTTGCACTTGACTTTGCAGGCCACACAGGATTTTACAGACCTCTATCGTATTCCCCATTGGTTGTTCTTCTCGCAGGCTGAAGGATCCCAGTCTCCTCAGTTGTTGTTATTCTAAAGCCATGGTTTTGTTCATCCTTCTCAGCCTTCTCTGAACCCTTTCTATATCTGATGACAGGTCAAAGCTTTATAAGGAGGAAAGTGGGGTGAGAAACTGCACAGAACAGTCCCAACACCATCCACTGCTCCCAGAAGTCACGCAAGGAGTTACTGGACCCTGTCCAGGGATCCTCTGCCTACAGACATTAGGGACCAGAACAGTCTCCACAGTCACTGGTCAGCCTCCAATACTGAGTTTCCTTCTGCTGGGCCCAAAAAGAACCAGCTTGGCCAGAGTCAGGAGAAGGCTGACAAGGGATCCCTCGATTACACAGGGTTTCTCATTAAGAGCACAGCAAGAACCTCAGCAGAAGGTGCTAGAGGGACAGAGGGTTGGAATTCCAAGATCTTTAAGTTGCAAAGGATCCCTGGAGATCACCCAGTCTATCTCCTACTCAAAGCAGGGCTGACCTTGAAGTCAGATCCAATTTCAAAGTCAGATCAGCTTGCTCAATGTTACATTCTGAGTATCTCCAGGGATGGAGATCCCACTACCTTTCTGGGCCCTCTTCCACTGTTCAACCATCCTCATGGTGATTTTTTCCCCCTGAATATCTAATCATAATTTCCTTTGTTGCAGCTTGCACCTGTTGCATCTTGCCCTTTCACTGTGCACCTCTGAGTATAGTATAGCTCAATCTTCTCCACAGGTAGCTGAAGGCAAAAATAGGATCACCTCTGATCCTTCTCTTCTTAAGGCCAGAGAAACCCAATTCTCTCAGCTTCTCCACTTACGCCATGTGCTCTAGCCGCTGGCCATCTTGGTGACCTTCCACCGGGATCACTCCAGTTTATCAGTCTTTCTTGTACTGGACACAGCACTCCAGATGTGATCTAACAAGTGCCTTACAGAGGGCACTAATTACTTCCTTTCTACTGCTGGCTACGTTCCTCCTAATATAGCCCAATATGCTGTTGGCTTTTTTTGTGACAAGGACACACTACTGTCTCATGGTCACCACCAGAACCTACAGGTCCTTTTCTGCACAGCTCCTCCCTAGCCAGTTGGTCCTCAGCCTGTCCTGTTGCACAGGTTTATTCCATCCCAGGCACAGGGCTTTGCACTTGCCTTTGATGAACTTTATGAGGTTCCCTTCAGCTTGTCAAGGCCTCTCTGAGTATCAGCACTACCCTTCAGCATATCAGCTGCTTCCCACAAATTGGTATCGTTTGCAGACTCACTGAGAGTGTGCTCTGTCCCATCGCCCAGGTCTTTTATGAAGACATTGAACACCCTTGACCCCAGTATTGTTCTCTGAGGGACACCACTAGTAGCTAGCCATCAAAAGGACTTTGTGTTGCTGATCACAACCCTCTGAGACCCAGCAGTCCTGCTAATTTTCCACCAATCTTGTGGTCCACTTATTCAAACCATCTCTCTCCAGTCTGGCTACAAAGACATTATGGGAGACTGTATAAAGTCAAGCTAAATCACATCCACTGCTTTCTCCACATCCATAGAACCAGTCATCTCCTCACAGAAGGCAATCATGTTGGTCAGGCATGATTTGCCCCTGATAACTTCATGCTGACTCTTTTCAGTCATCTTCTTATCTTTCATATGCCTGGACATGTTTTCCAAAGTATTTATTCCATTATGTGCATAATTGTGCAATTAATATAAATGTAGGCAAAGCATCCCTCTTCAGCAAAAATACAAAGTCCACCACAATTATGCCTGTATCCACCACTCCATTAAGAATTTTATAGTTTGCATCCCCAGAAAACCATGGAATTAACGGCAGACAGCAGCTGACCTGCCAGATCTTCTTGGTAGTAACAGGCCTGGCTATTTGGTACCTGGACAGGACACAAAAGCAAGGAAAGTGAGTATGAAGCATGTGCATACACAGAAAACATCACTGTTTCTTTCAGAAACTTTGTGAGTGACTGTTGATGTGGTTTGCAGGTAGATGAGGAGACTTCAGGGAAAGCTGAGCTCAGCGGTTGGGGGAAGAGAAGGAAACGTGTTATGTGAGCAAGTAACATCTTCTCATGAGACTCCCTTGCTACAGAAAGATACTCCAATTTCTCTCTACTGCTTGAGAATAATACAGGATGTCTGGCAACCATGCACCATGTGAAAAAAACGAGGTGCACTCCTTCCTGCCAAGGGCCATATAGGCTCCATTCCTTCTATAGTGCCCTATGGAAGGGATGATGAGATCTAGGTTTAGTCATACCTTTCTCCTGTACCACAACAAATCCACTCCTTATTGCCAGCAGACAGGGACAGTACATGCTGTATTCCCCCAACCATTCCCCCAACTGCTCTGGTAACAAAGTTATTCCCATAATGGACTCCAGAGAGAAAGCAACAACAGCAGTATCTCTTCCTGACTGCCTCCACCTTCACAGTCAGACCTTCACCCCACCCTAGGTTTTCTCAGTGGGACAGCAGCAAGTTTGATGGTAACCTTCTCCAGTGTTTCAGGGAAACTTCTGAGCAGACAGTCTTAGCTTGCAATTTGTGTTTGCTGTTTGTTCTAAGACAAAAGCTCAGTCTTCACCCCTGACAAAGGAAGAGGACCAGACTGCAGGACTGAGGCCACAGGGTCAAATGGATGGTAAAAAGGAAGCAGAAAAGGGCAAAAGGGGAGGGGAAAGACAAGACGTCTCCCTCTGAGGCTGCCTTTCTTCCTTGATCCAAGCAGTTGTTTTCTCCTTGAAGCACACTGAAGAGTTGCTGTCCTTAGCAGCAGTCCACCTGCTCAGCTGGCTGCCATTGGGTTTTCTTAGGCTGTATCACAGATGTGGACAGCTAGGCAGGGCACATCACTCTTCTTCATACTCTTCAGATGATAGACCCCTTCTTCCTGGGCTCCTCCCTCCACCCAGGCCCGGCCAAAGCAGGGCAGAGCCTTCCCAGGAAAAGCTCAAAGATGTCATGGTTTCTTCTCAGGGAGAGAAGGCAGCCCTAGCTCCATGCTAAGAGAGAAAGTGGTGGGAATTACAGTGTTGGAGAGGCCATAAGAGAAAGACAGAGTAGCTATATGAAGGACCACAGTCATCTAAGCATAGGGTCTGGAGTTGAACAAAACAATGCTCAGAGATGGTAGGGGAAAAAGCAGCAGTGTGGTTACTAAATCAAGACAAAGGGAGATGAGCATGATGGCTAACAAGGAAAAAAAAAATCACACATGGGCAAAGGTGTGGGGAGAATTGTAAAACTAGGGGAGAGAGAGGAGAGAATTCACACAAAGACAGAATAAGCCATAGTGCTGGGGCTGGGATACAGGGAGGAATACAGCTATTAGTGGCAGTAGAGTCTTCTGTTTTTTTTTTTTTAACAGCAATATGGGACAGGGAAGGATAGAAAAAAGGCAAGGGGTCACTGAGGTAAAGTGTCTGCATTGCCCTCCACCCCTAAAAGTTTTTTCCCATGCCAGTGACAAAACAAGCCTGAAGACAGCAGATGCACTTGCTTTTTCCTTCATGCAACAGATGAGCTGTGTTGCAGGGTAGTGGTGAGGTCTGTAGTTGTATCTCAGCCCTTTGCCCTTCCCATCCTTCACACTGACATATCTGCTTAGATGGTAATGGTGGATGAAATGAGACAATCCCAGATGCTGGTGGTGGCAAAGCTGGAGATAAAGATGGCAAGCTTCAGAGCATGGATCACTAGGAAAAAGGTGGACAGGCAGCAGTGGCCAATCCCCAACTGTCTGTCCCCATTTACAAGGGAACAAGAAGCAGGGACTGACTCATTATAGCTCTTACATTCATGTTTGGCTCCTCTACAAACCCCAAAGCACCCTGCAAAGCCAGAGGACAAATATCTGGAGAGGGTAGAGAAAAAAAATACATCAGACTTCAGACAGTGAAGGAGGACAAAGCAGTCAGGATGATCTGTTATCAGAAGCTCACATGCAGCATTTATGCATCACTGCCCCCTTCAGAATGATGGGGGTAGAAGAAGGAATTTACCAAAACCTCATGCTACTGCAAAAGAAGGAAAAGCTTTATTTTGTACATAGGGATGTGAGCCAGCAAAAATGCACTGCTACTGGATAAAAGAAACAGTGTTAGAAAGCCTTAGGAATGGAACAGAACATCATAATTGCAGTATGCCACGCCAGGGGCAGTGTGCATCTTAAACACGCAATACTGACATTTCCCCACCTCAAAAAGATATCTTAGAACTTGAAAAGGTTCAGAGGAGGACTCAAATCAAAGGTCTGAAAAGGCTTCATTCTGGGCAAAAAGCAATTAAGTAGTTTATGATCCTTCAGCCTGGGCAAAACATAACCAAGGAGCAATATCATGGAAGTCTGTAAGATTCTGCATGGCTGGGAAGGGGAAGAGGGTAGGGATCCAGCATTCACTGTTACAGTCAAGACAAGACCTAAGGGGCATTAAATGAAGCTGGCAGGTGGCAAGTTCAGAACAAACAGAAGAAAGTGATTCTTCACACAGCAAGCACTTAAGCTGTGGAGCCTCTTGTCACAGAACATGGTGGATGAACATGAGGAGACTGGACAAGAGGAGACTGGACAAGGTTGTAGAAGACAAAATCATTGATGGCTATGAATTACAGAGACATTTTTGGTTTAGGAGATCCTTGAACTACAACAATCCTTCAGAGTGTTCTGGGGAAACTTCATCAGATGTTCACTCTCTTATATTCTTCCCCAGGCAGCATTGCTGGAGACATGCTACTAGGCCAGACAAACCTTTGCTCTACCCCAGTGCAGCAGTCCTTTCATAATAATTTCTTTCAAACAAAGAGGAGAACTTGGAGGCTGACCAGAGCTGAGTAGCTTCATGAAACACTAAGCCTGCCCAGCTACATGGCAGCATTCAGAGTCATAATCCTAGCTTTGTGATTAGCATACATCTTAAATTGAAATATATTAAAGACCTAAGAAGGGAACCAATAAACTAACCTAAAATTATGTTTATGTACATTTTATTCTGTTGCCTTATTTCTAATCTTGTCATTCCAATTTTGTAACAAATGATGACTTTATATCTGGGCAGAGAGATTTCTCCAGTTTCCTTAATTTTCTCAAGGATCTGGTGCTGGTGGCAAATTTAGATGCCATATGATACACTTTTTAATCTCTTTCATGGTAATAAATCCAAGTAAATCTATATACAGGACATCCCTGGGGCTGAGATGTGCTTTGAGAATTTGCTGGCTGGAATATGCCTCCAGTCAAGCTAGAAGAGTCACTGTTGAGAGTCGAGCTGCAGGTGTCAGACTTTTGTGGGGAGCCCCCTTTCGGATGCTTCCTCCCAGAGCTGCACCTGTAAGGAACTGGTGGCAAAGAACCAATTCACAGCTTCAGACAAACTCTCAACTGTCAAAGAGCTATTCATGATTTGTTACGGCACAAAATTTGTCTGGAAACATCTCCTTCCACGTCCATCTCAAAGGCTTTTCAGTATAGTTAGGTCACAATTATTTAACACTGGAAGAGAATCATAGGAGGATATACGTTCAGAGGGACCTTTGGAGATCTCCAATCCAACTTTCTGCTCAAAGCAGGGTTAATTTCAGATCAGATTGCTCAGGACCTTGTCCAGGTGAGTTTTGGAAATTTCCAAGGATGGAATCAGAATCACAGAATGGCTGAGGTTAGAAGGGACTTCTGGAGATTATCTAGTCCAACACCTCTGCTCAAGCAGAATCACCTAGTGCAGGTTGCCCAGGACTGTGTCCAGATGGCTTTTGAAATCTCCAAGGATGGAGACTCCACAACCTCTTTGGGCAACCTGTTCCAGTGCTCCGTCACCCTCACAGTAAAAAAACCTTTTCCTTAGATTCAGTCACAACTTTCTGTGTTTCAGTTTGTGCCCATGGCCTCTTGTCCTGTCACTGGGCACCACTGAGAAGAGTCTGCCTCTATCTTCTTTACAATCCCCCATAAGATATTTACGCACATTGATAAGACACCCTCCCCTGACCCAGTCTTCTCTTCTCTAGGCTAAACAGTCCCAGCTCTCTCAGCCTTTCCTCATAAGAGAGATGCTCTAGTCCCTTAATGGTCCTTCGCTGACTCACTCCAGTAGCTCCATAACTCCCTTGTACTGTGGAGCCCAGATATGGACACAGTACTGCTGGTGTGGCCTCACCAGTGCTGAGTAGAGGGGAAGGACCACTTCCCTCGACCTGCTGGCAATGCTCTTCCCAAGGCAGCTCAGGATACCATTGGTGTTCTCTGCCAAAAGAGCACATTGCTGGCTTGTGTCCAGCTTGCTGTCAACCAGAATCCCCAGGCCCTTTTCTGCAAAGCTGCTTTCCAGCTGGTTGGCCCTCAGCATGTACTTGTGCATAGGGTTACTCCCTCTAGGTGCAGAACTTAGCACTCGCCTTTGTAGAACTTCATGAGACTCCTCCTCTGCCCATTCCTCCAGTCTGAATGGCAGCACAAGCACCTGGTGTATCAGACACTCTTCCCAGTTTTGATCATCAGCAAACTTGCTGAGGATACACTCTGCCCCATCACCCAGGTCATTAATGAAGATGTTAAACAGTATTGGACCCAGTATTGACCCCTGGGGTACATCGCTTATTACTGGCCTCCAACTAGACCACTGATCACAACCCTCTGAGATCAGCTGTTCAGCTAGTTTGCAATACACCTCACTGTCTGCTCATCTGGCCCGTACTTCTCCAGCTTGTCTATGAGGATGTTACGGGAGACAGAGTCAAAAAAGCCTTACTGAAGTCAAAGTAGACACTGCTCTCCCCTCATCTACCAAGCCAGTCATCTCATTGTAGACAGCTATCAGGTTGGTTAAGCCTGATTTCCCCTTTGTGAATCCATGCTGACTACTCCCACTCAACTTCTTGTCCTTCATGTACCTGGAAATTTTTTCCAAGATTCATTGCTCCATCATGTTTGCAGTGATCAAGGTGAGGCTGGAGATCTCACAGCTTCCCTAGGCACCTGTTCCTTACTTAACAAACCCTCATTCAGTTTTTTTCCCCCCCTACATCTAGTCACAATTTCCCTTGTTGCACTTGTGCTCACTGCCTTTTTCTGCACAACTCTGAGAAGTGTCTGGCTCTATTCTCCCCACAACCTCCCTTGATGCAGTGGAAGACAGCAATTAGATCCCCTTTTTGCCTTCTCTAGGCTAAACAAACCCAGATCCTGCAGCCTCTCCTCAGTCATTTCCTCCAGCCCTCCATCTTAGTGGCACATGGTATAATACATGCTACTATCTGGAAAGCATTTGGCTAATTTTTATTCATTTATTTAAGAGATAAGTTGCTGCATAGCAACCATAAAAGTGGCTAGTACACAAAAGTGCTGCTGGAAAGCTTTGGCTAGGTTTGTTGGAACACCCTCCTACCATCCTCCCACTCATTTAATGCATTATCAACAGGATCGGGCACTCAAATAAGACTGCACAGATGTTGTTTTCATCTCTTTGGCTTTAATGTACAGTGAAAACCACTGTGATTAAAAAAAAAAAAAAAGGGACACAGAATCAAGTTACTACAGTTAAATTGTGTTAGTTGAGCTACTGTAACTGATCATATATATGTTGATAGTTATTAGCAAATGGGAGAGGATAAAAAATATGTTAAGGTGAATATTAATAAAAGAGATAATATAGCTAAGGCCCACATTAGTCTGCAAGAAACCAAAAGTGCTAGTGTGCAGTGTTGAGCTGTTGGCACAGGCTCTTTGCAGACTTTGACAAGCTGTGTTAAAACTCTGTCACATTTGGTGTAACTCACAACCTTGTTTTTTAATGAAAGCTAAAAAGTATTCTGGTTGTTGGGAAGAGTTTTCTAGTTTGGAGCACAGGATTAATTTGGGTGGAGTCAGGGAGAGGAAGAAGAAACACTGAGATGCTGAAGTACTGTTGAACTGTACAGTCCAACCTTTTTCTCCTGCTTCCTCAGCATGCACGGAAAAAAATCAGAAAATCAAAATGCCAGTCCAGAGTGCCATGCATCACCTTGGTAACAAAGAAAAGTTCCTACCTGATAGTCTGGCTTGGTGAAGTAGTCTAGGCTTGCAATATGATCCAGAAAAAGGTGGAACTCTGAAGGCATATGTTTTAGCAGCATCCGGTGTTCATACTTCTCTTTTATCATGCCAACTTGCTCCTGGAAAACAGAATACCCTCAGAGTCAAGAATCTTTTATCACTTCTTATTCATACTTCCTCAGTCTTATCATTCCTTATCATTCAGCTGCCATCCAGCCTTATCATTCCTGGAGCACAGCCTCTCCTCAGATCCAGCATTGGGGTTACACTTTCTCCTGTTTTGGTGTTCCTAGCAAATTGAGGTTGATTACTGCAGGGGAACCCTGAGTCAGAAATTCACTTCAGAAGCTGTCCCTTTAGCAGAGCCTTCTGCATATCTGCCCTGTTGGCTTCCAGGGACTGTTGTTCTGTAGCACAAGGCTCTTTCAAGATAACATTAACTTCCCAGTTGCAATTTCTGTTTGGTTTGTTTGGTATGGGGTGGGGGAGTTCTATCTTCTCTCCTTTTTAAAGACTGCTTCTTTGTGAAATGACAGCTCAGATCTAGACTTTCCACTTTTGTTGTTTGCTTTGTAAGAATAAAGTCGAAGTCACTTGATGTGCATAAGAAAATACCTAGCTATTCCAAATAAGGAAAGCTCCACAATGTGCATCAGAGCACATAAAAGCAGGTTAGTATCTTGCAGCAAGTCCTGATAAAAATCAGGCTTTGGCTTTACTTCAGGAAAAAGCTGCAATGAGCTGCAGAAAGTGGAGTAATAAGAGCCATAATAATAATATAGCACCCTACCTTAAGCAGAGACACTAGGTTTCCTACCTTATCTTTGATCTTTCGCCATGGAAGCTGACCAACTGCAAATTCCACCAACATGTAAAAGAGGGACCACAGATCATCGTGTCTACCCATCTCCTGGAGAAAAGAGAGACAAAGACTGAGCAGCAAAGTTCCACACTGCTCAATGGACCAGATGTGCTCTTCAGATGAGCTCCCTTGTTTTAAAAAGCAGGAAGAGAAGTCACACATCCCATCATATCATTACAGAACCCAGATTAAAGACCAAAGATGTAAAATTAAGCATCTATTAAATTAGGCGATATCATACATTCACCTGAATAATTTCATTTGTTTTCCTTATTGCAAATATACTAGGAAAGAGTTTTTAATCTATGCAATGAAACACAACTTTTCCATAGGACTCTTCCTTATTCAGTGTCCAAGAGCTGAATATTTATTAATGGGATGTGGAACAACATGGATTAAAAGAACAAAACAGGACAAAACATCCCCCCCAAAACCAAAAAAAAGGCCCCAAACCCCCAAAACATACAAAACCCCCTATGTGTAGAGAGTCTTTTAGTTACTATTATTTTTTAAGCTAAATATCATTCAAACTCTTTTCTCAAGACAGCATTACTTCACACGTGCTTTTGTAAAACACTCATCATCAAGTACCACAACAGTTTACAGATCTATAACATCTCCACATACCATTCCTCTCCTGCTCTAACAAATGGGAAAGTGGAACCAGGAGATTAAGGCTAAAATTGTCAAAGCATGTGAAGTAATTTTTGGTGCTCAAACTGCAATGTCTAGAATCTGATTTCTCAGAGTAGTATGGATTATACAGCACTTTTTATGTCTCAGGATACCTTCAGCTGATGTCAGCTGCAACTGGCACTCTTCAGCTCTTCCAAAAAAATCACACCTGTGATTTCCTCAAATAGTGTCCCCCAGAAATGGAAAGAATCCATGACAGCATTCGACTGCCCTCCCCATTTCACCCTTTGCACCTTCTGCAATAAATGAGGAGTTACAGACAATAACTTTTTCCCCTACAAAATTTTGAATCTTCCTCATATGTCACAGGTCATACTACAGACTCATCTTAAATGAAGCCAAATTCAGACAAATTTGCAAAGGGACAGCAGAAAGCATACTCCTAACACCAATTCGAGGCTTCTTACCAAACTTCATACCTCTGTTCCTAACAAGAAGGTAGAACGGATTTTCAAAAGTAATGTATTTTGGTTTTGCTAGTCTTGTTCTCAGAAACAACTGAATTGGTTTTGCTAAAACTTTCCTGAAAAGTTAAATCCCTTGCAGGTTCCTCCCATGAAAAATATCAGTTTAAATTGTTCAAATCCAGGAAAGTTACAGGTAGCTAGAAAGAGGCTCTTAAAATATGAAACACTTGGCACCACTAGTTATAGCAGTGCTTTGTAAGCAGCGAGAGGATTCTCTGGACAATCGTTGTAACAAAGGAATCAGAAGCACCATGTTCCTGAGGAACCCAGTCTAAACTATTTGGAAAAACTTTCTTTTTTATTTTTTAAATCCCAAACTTCTGCTTTACACCTCTGCTCCTAAGAACAGCTTTCTGGGGAGAAATACCCTTGTTTTGTTAACCCCTTATAACCCAGAAATACTCACTCGGTTTTTGTGTGCATTCACAGAAGCGTAGCGGACTGTTCCCCGAAAACCAGCAACATTGCGAGGCTGAAGGAAGATAACAGATAATCTCAGAGACAGAGCAGGATACTACAAAATCTCATGTGCAGATAACCCTGAGGACTTCTTGTCTATATCTGTGTTATCTCATACATATCCAAGGGATACAAAGCTCTTCTTGATACCTTTACCTGTTCTAGAAGTCATGTAACAAATTTCATTTACTAATCCTGCATTTCCTTAAAAGGTCATTTTACATAACAGGCAAGATGATTACAGTTAGACTAGTAATAATTTAGGCACAGAGATGAGAACATTTTCCAGGAACACTCTTTCCTTTTTAAATTTCAGGTCAAGGAGAAAGTTAACAAAGAAGCATTGGTACAAAACTGAGTTCATGAATAACATGAACTAAGCAAAGCCTGGGGACAGCCTGCTCAGGACAAGAATGGGGATTCCCTACTCTCACACAGGGCAGATGAACACATGCATTTGCTGACACTGCTTGTGAACATCCTCTGTAAGATTTAAACAAATTAGCAACTTCTGACTTTTTGTGTCCTTACTTTTTCCAGATTCTTCCTAGTATATCCTATCTATTATCCTAGACCATATTTCTTTAGACTCTCTTCTGATTCCCTTGATATTTGTGACTTTAGGAAGCGAAGGCTTGATACAGCTGCCTTGGGAAGAAGGCAGTCCTCTGACTGTCCCTCAACAGCTGGAGACTTCTTCTACTGTAGAGGTTGAGCAATGCTTCCAACTCTGCTGCCTCCACAAGGGCATCAGACCATATAAGTTCACTTACTGAAGATGTCATTTTTCTGAGCAAGGATTTAAATAATGAAATCCAGCCAATCCTTTCAGCTTAGCTAAAAGGGCCAGAGTTAATAGAAGTGCTTTCAAAATTCATGTGGCAAAACTAGGGTCAGGCCCAGGCATCTTCCATCATAAGACTAAGTTTGAGCAGAACTAAACATATTGATTATTAAGATCCTACACTTACAGAATTTAAGTGCATTAATAATAACTCTGTTTAAGTGACTTGTCCCACTTAGGTCACTTGATTCATTTTTATTCTTTCAGCTGTGCCTGTGCTTTCAGAGCTAAGCCTAAAACTCTGTAGCTTCATTCTAAGGCATTCTTCTGTCAATTCAAATACATACAAATCAGTTGCTTCCTTTTGGGTGCAGAGAAGTTGCTGTGAGTTTCAAAACACTCAAAGCATAAAGCTCTGAATGCTTTATAAACAAGTTCATCAACACTTTGCCACTAACACACAACCTAAATGACGTATAATGCAGCTCTTCAATTATAGTGACTCCGAGCAAAAAAGCCACAAGTCTGTGTTATAACTCCATTATGTTACTCAAATTATCCCCAGAGAGAACCCATATGCATATCCCAAGCACTTAATGCAGCATTTAATCTTGCAGTCCACCAGCTTGAGCTATGAGCTACTCATTCAGCAGCACGTAATAGCCAAGATATTTTCATGATCATGTATGTTTCTTCCCAGAGCATGCATTGAGGACTCCCACTGGCAAATGACTGCAAAATATTCTTCAGCATTCCACCAGAGGATGAGAGTTTCTGAAAAGCAGAAATGCCTAGCCATGGGAAGGTATCTGTTGGAATCAATCATCAGTGAAGACTTCCTCTACCTTTCCAAAGGCAAGAGAACAATCCTCTTTTCCATTGCAAGTGGAAGCTAGCATGTTTGGAAACTTTTCATGAGACATAGAATAACAGCATATTATGAATAATTCTAGTGTGCAATCCATAACGCTTTCGGAACAAATACCTCTCAATGTTTGTTATTCAGGGGAGGATGTCTCTCAGGTTCTTTACCCACCTCAGTGGCTTCAGCTGTCAAATGTGAACTGAATCCACTGCCACAAGTGCTGGTTTCAGTATGGGTAGCAATGTCTCTGAAAATCTTTAGATCAATACCAATTATTTCTTGCAGACAGTATTTCTAGACTCTAAATTAGATCCATTCTGAAAACAACTTCCAGGCGGTTTGCAAATGTATTCTGCTCCTCTTCCAGAAGAGGAAAAAAATGCCTAGCCATCTTTTAGCGTGCTTCTGTCCCATGGCCATCATGAAAGAGTTCATCACCCCAGTTCTGCAGCTGAATCCAAAAGGCTCTCTCCAATCCTCTGTGATGTGCTGCCTCACAGTTTGTGATGTGCTGCCTCACTGAAGGGAGAGCACTGCAGCTGAGCAAGGCTGAAACCCTTTACCATGAAATCCTTACATAGCACAGGACTTGATATTCTAGCTTTCCAATTATTTTGACAGGATGTTTAGAGCTTTAAACAAAGCAGGCAGATGCTAACTGAATTAACAGTATCTTTTTCTCAGAAAGATTTCCCCTCCTTTTAACCATATTTGACTGCCCTGCCAGTCACAAGGCAATTACTCATGCCTTTTGACTGTGTCACTAACCACTGCAGTCAAATGCTTGCATGACTGTGGAGAGCAGGAGATATCATACTTTTCATCCAAGCAAACAGCCCTGCCTCAGCACTTGTTGCAGCTCACACTGTATATCCAACTGTTACCAACTTTTCTTCTGAATTCATCAACACTCATTTTCCAGATAATTTCTTTACACATTTCAATTCTTCTTCTTAATAAATTTCAACCCACCACTGCATAGATCCAACAGTGGAGGAAAGCTTGGATAAAACATTCCAGCTTTCCAGACACATTTGGTGTGGGCTATGCAACCAAAAGACGTTATATCTTCATGCCTGATGGAAAAATTTTGTGTAAGAACTGAAATTCTAACAGTTAGGAACTTTAAACTATGGAATCATGTATAATCCAACTGATTTGAATCCCTAAAATGATAAAAAGGTAAAAAGCTAGAAAGCTGAAATATAATTTTAAAAACATACATGATTTATTTTCTAATTTTTCCACATCAGCATTACTATCAAAAATGCTGATCAGGGTAAAAAATGTCTCTTCCTGCATTCAGATTGCATCTAGCGCACAAGCTAAGGAATATTTTACATAGAGCTGTCAGGGAGACTTCAGAGATATGAAGTATCTTGCCTTGTGTTAGAAGCTAGGTTTAAAATGAGTTTTAGCTTTGGAGAATGTGTTAGATCAGTACCGCAGAGCAAAAACTGTACTCTGTGTTCCTTGCAGTATATTGGTCATATGCGTTATCTCCAGACAGGACAGAATTAGCTAACAAAATACTGTACATGGTGGATGCATTGTTCCAAAGTGTATGCTCTTTTGCACTCATCAGCTTTTCCCCACTCTCCAGTCGAAACACTCGTGATGATCTGTGTTTTAAGTGACTCACTTCTAGGCATTTCATGCTTCCACCAGTTAGGCTTACAGGGGATATGAGGGGACATGCGTCTCCACCTCTTCCGTAGCGTTGGTCACATCGCAGACAAATTCTGCACTTCTCGTATGCATTTTGAGTTGCTAATTTAAACAGCAGTACTTTCCAGAATCACTAATGACAGCAGTATATTTTATCCCAACAGAAAGTCAGAAATTAAGAAATACAGGAAGCTGGAGAGAAAAGCGTAATGTGGGAGAACTCCCCTCTCCTTGACTCCGCAACCACAAAAGTGACAAAGAAATCAGTCTCCAGCACCCTCCCAAATGTCTCCCAGCCCTTCAGGCAGAATCCCAAGTGTTCTTGGCCTCTGCATCACATTTAGGTAGCTGTCACGATCCTGCTGAAAAACAAACATATCATGAGGGGAAAAAAAGAAAAACAGGTGTAATTTGGAATCCCATATATAACAAAAGCACAAAACAAAATGAAAACCCAGAAGCATGATGATGGCTCACTCACAACTCATAGCAGAGATGGTTACGAGCAGCGGATGGGAAGCCAACGCATCAAACACAGCCTCAAAAGAAGAGCCCAAAAGAACTGTAAAACAGAGAGAAACCCAAAGAAAAACATGATAAAAAAAACAACAAAATGGAAAAAAAAAAACAGAAATTAATTAAAAAAAACCACAATTCAATATTGCACCACTCCTGAAACCTGAGCCTCTTGTTTAGCTGCTGTCATCTCCCAGCATATTTCCCAGGCCTGGGATTACTGTTGCCCATGATGTACTTGGTTTTATTTAGACACAAAGCTTGAGTAAGTCTCTGTGGTTTGTGAAAGCTCTAGAGTGTGGCGAGAGGGGTCCCTCTAGAGGCCAACTTCCCCTTGCTCACCTGTCACTTGCTCCTAATACAAAATACAAAAATAAAAGTTGAGAGCTGAGATAGGTACAGCCCAACCACAGGCTAGTCTCATGGTTCTACTGTGGTTTTCCTTCGTAAAAATACCTGATACCCAAACCTCCCCTCCTCACCCAAAAAAACAAACTGATTAAAAAACAGTGATTGGATTCACTCCTTCTCACAAACACATCCTGCCCTTTTAACCCAGGACAACTTCCAACATCAGTGCTTAGTTTCTAAAAATAAACAGCGATGTCCCCTTCCCAGTTTGATTTTTTGGGGGCTTCCATCCAATATTTCTGGTTCTTTTTGCAAGCACCATCTCCTTATATCACCAGCTTGACAACTTCATGAGCTTCACAACTGCCAACTTTGGGTGACTTTCCCTTCCCTGCTGCTTGCTGCTGAACCCCATCTAGAAATAGCGATGTCTCAGCTGCCTATGGTGGGACGCAGCATGGTGGTTTGAAAGAGAGTGGAATGAACGTGCAAAGTGTTGCTTTTAGGCCATGTGAACAGTCACTGTACCTTAAAATGTGAACTACATATTCTGGAAGTGTGAGGGCCACCTCAATCAGAGGCAAGAACTAATGTTACAATGGACTTTAATACATAATTCAGTAAACTGAAGAAAGACCTTGGCTCAGAGATACCTAATCCAGCAGAAATCAACTAATCAAAAGCAATCAACCCAATTGTTCTTATTTGAATCTCAATATCCCTCTTACCTCAAAATGTGCAAGCTCTAAGACATCTGCAGATTTTACAACTATATTCAATTTTGAGAAGATTACTTAACAGTCCTATACTGTTCTTTCCAAAGCAACAGACACCACGGAGATGAGTTAAACTGCTATCTTTCCTTCTTTACTTTGAGAATTCATAACTTCCAATGGACTTTAACATCAGAAAAGACCAGAGTGAACATTTTGTCTTTCTGAATAATATGCACCAACAGGCTCATTGCGTGATTCCAGCACCAGAACCTGTGCTGCAGATGAGAATGATGAGGATGACAGTGATTTATCTGATGCATTTCACACATTACAAATAGGACTAAGAATAAGCAATTTTTTTTAATCAAAAGCTTATTCCAGCAGTAATCCTTTATTGTTCACTTATCATTCAATTCTTGGACAAACAAGATAATTTCAGCCTCAAAGCATTCAGTTGCTGCACTTGTCTCTTAGGTACACAGTCCCCTAGAGGAACAAGTAGCACAAAAGATCTCTGCAGAAAGCACAGGGAATGCTAAGTAAATAAGGATAGATTTTCCACAAGCTATTGCACAGAGTGGGGGAGAAATTGAATATAGCCAGTAGGAAATGTTTTGGAGAGAGTTCTAGAGAGAGTTAGTCACATCTCATTTGGGATTTACAGCTCTTTGAGTCAGGTGGAGAAGATGATCCTTTCCTACCAAGAGGCAGAGGACAAGGAACAGCAGTGGCAATCACTCAGATGCAGGAGAGCTAAGTTCACATTCCTCCACCCTCTGGATAGACCTGGAAACCACATCTCCCTCCTTCCAGAGTACACCCTCACCCCTGAACTACAGGATGTTTTGAGATGAAACTTTAAAAATATCCATTTGGAAAGGATCCATTTTGCATAGAATAATTGAATATTTATTACCAAGAGAGAGAAAATGTGTGACAATTACTCTGCAACCTGACAGCAAGGGCACTTGCCTGATGGAGGGGGACCTGACTTCCAATTCAAATCAACATTCACTTGTCCAGGAACTGAAGCCCCTGTTCCCTCACCACTGGACAGAGTAATAATTCTGTTCCTCTCTGTGTAGCCGAGCAGGAAAAATAATCAGAGCTTCAAGTTGAACAGCTTTAACCAGAAGGATTGACACATTCAGATGCAGCCTATCCCTGCTGCAGCTTGGCAATAAAGGCACTCAGAAATGGAAAATGGGATCGCAGTTCTCAATTCCTTTCAGGCATATATGGGATTTTAGCCTGGCTCTTTCTTCCCTTCCCTTCCCTTCCCCTGTAATGTAAGAGCTCTAACCAGAGAGCAGCTACATAAAAGAAACCAGCCAACCACCAGACAGGTTATCTGAGGTCACCCACACTGCACCCAGGCTTCCAGGTGAGGAAAGCAGAGAAACACCTAGTTTGTGAGTTCTTGTCCCTTCAGGGGGATCATCTTATTGCAATGCACTGTCATAACTAGGTGGCTTAAGCCATGCTCAGAAAAGACATTTAGGGGACCTGAGGAATCTTACTATGGAACAGTTGGCACCCAAGAACACGAGGTATTTCTCTAGTGAGTGGAAACTGAACAAAGGCTCTGAAGGTCTGACACAGCAACCCCAGCCTATGGCAAGATGTCTGATGAAACCATTCAACACTGCTCAAAGCCACGCAAGTTAGAACCGAAACCTTAGGCCAGCAGCTTGTTTTGCGCTCATGCTGGTGCCCAAGGACCAGCAGAGACCAAGGCACAGTGAGCAAATCTTTAGATCACAGCACAAACAACACATACATACTTTTAAGCCATCAATGATATACAGACTCCAAACCCACCATAAAATATGGATACAGTATTCAGTAGTAATCTTACTAGTGACTTCTCTGTACTTTTCTACATGCTCCTGCTAATGCATGCAATGAAAATGTTGGCCTTTTGAGATAGCTACTGTCAGGTGACACAGGGAATGCATGTTCAGCTTGTTTTCTGCCTTAATTCCTAAGGCATCTTCAGAGACATCACCTTGCAGGATGGAACTGACCATCCTATAAACTGTTGTTTCCTGGATGTTCAAACTTGCATAGTTGACTGTCTTAAACTCAAGCCCATTTGAACCTTATTTATTATGCTATCCAGACCATCAGCTCATCAGTATGGTGGTATCTACATGCTTTCCCATATAAGAGTTTGCTTTTTCCTTGTTCATGCTATCAAATAGTACTTTATCAAGAACAGGACAACAATATAACCCAATATATATCAGATACAAGGGTCCCTACTTGCTAATAGATTCTCAAATCTATCAGCTAGCCTGCTTTCCATACATTTAATTTTAACTGCACTGATTTTCTGTAATTGTAATGTTTTAAAGCAGAATGCCAACTCTCTTCTCAAGTCCAAGTTTGCTACTCCACAAGGCACAAGTGGAATAAAAACCAGAATCTTTAAATCATCTTCACAGTGATGTGTTTTATAACTAATGTATCCCCACAGAAATGGCATTTCTGTAATATAACAAATACGTGATTTTATTTAAAGACATAGGTCCATTTTTTCCTTTTTCTCTATCTCTATATGAAACGATGTGACTATGTTTTGTTTTGCCAGCCTTTTCTGTGATCACCTTTTTAAATACAAAGTTCAAGACAAAAATTACATCCCTTAATACAGTACTCCAAGTACTACAGCTCCACAAATCTGTTTATTCTATTGTAAAAATGTTAATCTTATCAGTAACATTACACACAGATTTCAAGTACGAAGTAAGTGTAAAAGCAACTGGGCTTCTAAGTTAGAATATTTGGGGTCTTAGGATGTAGGAGTTCATATACTTTTTCTTATCTTATAGCTCATCTTCCAGTGGGGAAAAACTACTCAGCAGAAAAGAAGTACTACTCTCTCCTTCTAATACCTTGTCCACTGCAGTAAAGTTTATTTTTAACACTGTGCACAGACATGCATGTTAGAGAATACTGGACTGGAGTCTAGAGTTAATCACTAGCATCAGGCTGTAAAAGTGTAGATAATATGATGAACTTCTACCTGGTTAAGTAAAGGATGGCCCCAGAGCTGGTGCAAGCTGGAGAGATAAAGAAGTTACAACCAACAGCAGAAGCTGCAACCTTGAAAATAAGAAAAGCAGCAGCCTGCCTAGAGACAATGAAGGGACCGAACGAAGAAGGGGAAGACCCCAGATCTAAATATTATTATTGGTCCAAACTGTCACATGAGGGTTGGGGAATTTAGATTGTAAGGGTATAATCACCGAGGGATTTCTTTGTTCGGGGTCCCTCTTTGGAGGCACCCAGCTCGAGCTGTAATTACTGCACGTGTGTCATTAAAATTTATTTCACTCCTATTTGACTTTGAACTTCTGCCTCAGTGGGAACCTAGGGTCAGACCCTGTTATGGTGGCCAGCGAGTTTAATCTTCCATAACATGCAGAAAATAAAAGTATTTCTCAATTAGCTGACACATTTCTGCAGCCTTCATCATGTTCACTGAAACAGGCTATGCACTGTCCTGTCTACCGCTTCCTTCTGCCCACTGAACGGCACAGCCGCCCTTGCACATGTACAGTATCTCCAGCAAAACACTGCAAACTACTGCAGTGCAGTCTGAAGCACACGAGATCGAGATCTAATCAATGGGCGGCAGCTGACTAAACTAAAAAAAGCGCTTGCTGAGCATAACCGCACTGTGTCAGATCCTGCAAGCAGGAGACAGATTCCTGGAAAAGCGTAACCTCGCCTCTAGTTTCAAATAAATAATTAAGACCAAGTTGCTGAAATTTTGATCTCTTGCAAATAAAATTTTTGAAACCACAGGGAACACATTTCTGTAGGCAAGGTGTCACATGCAGAGGAAGAGTACAGTGCTGTCTGTAATGTACATTAGTGATAAACCTAGCAAACTTTAACAAAGACCAAGAGTTAATTACCCAAAAGCTGACCCACATTAGCACAGAAGACCTTCTTGACTCAGAAGAACAAAACACCTTCATTATGCAAGCATATGCTGTTCACCATATTATCTGTATAACAACATTCATGTCTACATTCCCCTCCTGGTTCAAATTTTCTAGTCAGCCCTTAGTTCTCCATATCAAACACGTTCTGCTAGTTCAGCTCTCAGCTATGAAAATGATTGCAAGATGGAAGTTTTTCTTGCACTCTTTCTGTACCAGACACCACCAAGAATTTAAAAATACAACTTTTCAACCCATTCTTCGGTGGCTTAGCTCTGTTGTCCTATAATATGCACCAACACTGAATGCCTACAGCACACCGCTGAATGGCAAAAGTGGATTGTATAACTGGGACACCAACAGGAGTAAAACTGCTCCTGTCCCTATCTGAACGATGGCAGAAAGCTGCATCTAGAGACAATAATGGTTGGATTCTTAAAAAGCTCTCTGTATCCTGAAATATTGAATTTGTGATGGAAGTTCCTGGGATCTACCCCAAAATGCATGTTTTCATGGGGGGGGGGGGGAAGGAAAAAAAAAACAAAACAGACATTCCCCCCCCGACCTATTTCATAGAAGAGACAAGGCTCTGTAGAATATCCTCTACATCTGAAAGCAGTTATTAATTATAGCTGAGGTAACAGATACCCTCAGTAAGCCACCTCTTTTGAAGCAGACTTCCAAGCCTTCCATGACTAAGAAACACACAGCTTTAAGTCCTGTTCACTTCAAATCAGACCATTCAGCCTGACTGGGAACCCTTGTGCTGATTGTGGAGTATATAAACACATCAGCCCAAACCTATCAATAAAAAACCCCTATGCACTGAAAACATAGAATAGCATGAATCCTGTGAAGATCCTGTGCAGAAAAAAAGTCTGAGAAGCAAGGACAGTGGCCTTGGATGAAGCAATGCAATTGCTTCAAGTATTAAGGGAAGGAAATAATTGCCTCCTCTATAGCGGTAGGACAAAGGCCAGATTGGCGCAAGATGACACTGCTCCCAAGCTACTCACATTTCCCGTTTTCTTCCCAAATAGGCAAATATGGGGCATAAGCTTTCTGCAGGAAGAACATCCCTATCGAGAACAACACCAGTTTTCTTTCTTTTAACTCAATCTTTTCTATGTTTCTAAGCAGTTTTTATATGCACCCTTTTCCTACTGCCTAATTTTCCACATGTAATCACAAAGTGAAGGCAACTGCAAAAATCTCAAAGGAGAGGGGCTAACAAGTAAAGCACTCTAGAACAAGCTCTTTTAATTTTAATCAAGGGGACTGGCAGAGATGGCCTATACCAGCAAGTGCTGCTACCATCACACTATGACCAACACTAAGAGAAAGGCTCTTTGCAAAAATGAGGGCAACAGACACTCAAGTTTACCTCAGGTCAGTCCCAAGGTCTAAGGTTTTCCCTCAGGTACTCTGCAAGAAGTCTGAAAAGCCATCTCCATCTCATCAGATGTCACCATACTGATCTCGGTTTTGTCCTGCATTCCTTTCCTGATGACTTCTAATATTTGATTGCCTTCTTGAATGCTGTTGAGTATCACACCAAGGTTTTCATGAAGCTATTTCATAACATCAAGGTCTCACTTATCAGTGGTACCTGTCAGCTCAGAAGCCATCATCATATAAGTGAAACTAGAACCAGCTTTCCACCTCCATGGCTATCACCTTTCATTTACCTACAATGAACTTCATCTGCCAGTTTATAGTCTCGTCATTCTATTTTATAACAACTTTCGGCAATTTTTTCCACAGTTGGCCCTTATCTTTACCACAGTACACTCTGTCATATCACTGCTCTTTAGTCTACAGTTTTTGCTCTGCAAGTGTACTCTGTATTACTCTTTCCAATGCATACTGACTACCTGTGGCAGCGAGTGCCACCTCATGAATAAATGTATCCTTTTATTGGTTTAAATTTACCACCTATTTCACTGAATATCTTGTTCCTATGTAACCAAAGAAAGAACAGAAGCCCTTCCTTTCCTTTCTCTAGACTTTATCGTATTTTACAGACCTTTATTTATCTTCTCACTCAGGTCAATCACAGTCTTTCGGATCTTGCTTCATAGAAGTTTCTCATTACTCTCTTCTGAATATTGCTTAGATCTGCAAAACCCTGTTTGAAACTGGTATATATGGTACCTTATGCATTATCAACTGTGCTATCTTGTCTAGATAGGTATAAAGGCACTAAAAAAAGTGCCTTTTGTCGCATTCACCATTGTATTCCATATGGATCATAACAACTGCTTCACTGGCTGGATGCATCTTGTCTGGTATCCTGCCTCCACTCCTAAAAAAAAAAAAAAAGGTTGCTTCTGGATACCTGTAGAAAGGGTCCGTGTAATCGGGCACATATAATCCCCCCCCGCATTCTGTGGAATCTGGCATGTGCAATGCTAATTTTTAAACAGCATAATGGTGGTTCAGACCCCACACGCCAGAATGAATACTTGAAACTCCCCTAAAGAACAAAATTAGTAGATATGTGGCTAATTAGGATGTAGTTAAGAAAAATCTGTACAGCTTTTGTAAGGGAAAGCAACACATCACCAATAGTGTTCTCTGAAGCATTCATGCATGTAGACAAGGCTGACTGTATACATACAGTACATCTGGATTTTCAAAAATATCAGCCACTGAGCAAGTCTACACTTAAAGAAATCACACTGCAAAAGAATGTTTCTCTCCGATTTGAGTGGTGACTATTACAGTTGCCCTTTAAAGATGTGCTGCCCCCAGCCCTTACATTACTTGTCATATCATGAGATAAGAAAGCTCTGTCATCAGCAAAACTCAAAGCCTGATTTCCCGTAGATGAGAGTTTCACTGTGGGATTCTTCAGTGTTTAAAAAAGCACGAAAACTTTGATTTAAATTTTTGCTTTATTTGTAGTATTTATAATAAGCACAGTAAACAGAGAACTAATGGGGACATAGCAGTTGTGACAGCAGTTAGCACGACAAGGGTGCAGAGGGGCCAGAAACTCTACTCAGGAGAGCATGGGCCTGATTGAGGCTGCAGTGATGGTGTTGATGTGCCATGGGGCATGGTCCTCGTGACTGGCTGGAGCAACTGTCCTTGGTATATCAGAGATCTCAACCTAGATAGAGCCCCTAAGGGAGGATGTGGCTATCCACTTTGGGCAGCAGAGAGTACCTAGTGCCTCTCCCTGAGGCTGCGGCTTAGACTGGCAGTGGCCTCACCTGTAAGATGAGTGCTCTGGTCCCACTGCGGAGTCACCAGGTGAAGGAGCTTTGGGAAGAGATGAGCAGATTGCGTAGCATCAAGGAAGATGAAAAAGAGAAAACAGGGTCTTCACAGAGCCCCTGAAAGGAGAGATTCTGATCCCTACAATGCCAAGAAGAAGGGACAAGAGCAGCTACACTCAAAGGAGCAACAGATGGAGACTCCCAAGAGCAGGGGAAACTGACTTCTGGCAACAGAAGGAAGGTTCCTACTCCACAGGCAGATTTGCAATTACAGAACAGATGTAGTACCCTGGGAATAGGTAAGAAGGAACAAGACCTGCCAGGGGAGGCCTCAGAGCCAACTAAGCCTGAACCACACGTCCATGCCAAGAGGCAAAGGTGGGTGATGCTGAAGACTTGCCCCTAAAGGAAAGAGAGGCACTCATCTGGCCTGACTTGATGTCTCGGGAGGTTTGTGGCTTGTTGGGGGCCTGGATCTGGGATGTCAAAGACAGACTGCCAAAGCTTGTGTGGCCCTCTGACTATTAACCCCTTACTGCTCATTCATGGGAGCACCAACAGCACTGTCAGGGGTGACCTTTAGTATATCAAGAGAGATTATATGATTCTGGAGGCATGGACAAAGGGGGTCCCAGGTGGTGTCCCCCTAAATCCTGCCAGTGAGTGAGAAAGGCATTGGTAGGAATGGATGCAGCCTGTAGGTCAACATCTAGCTGTTGCAGGCAATGCTTTGGCTTCTATGACCATGGGCCCCTCTCTGAGGAAAAAGGACTGCTGGAGAAAGAAGGGCTCCATCTGACAAAGACTGGCAAGAGCATCTTTGCCAACAGGTCTGCTAACCTACCGAGGGGGGCTTTAAACAAGGTACATTGGAAGAGGTTTACCATAACCCGAAGAGAAACAAAAGAACAGAGGTTGTGAGGAAGCCCCCAGGGGGGAGAACAATGGAGGTTCTCATGCTTCCCCTGGGAAAGCAGCACAACTGGTGGCCCATCTCAAGTGCCTGTCCACAAACTCCTACACATGCAAAAATAACATGAGGACTTGGAGGTCCACGTGCCATTGCAGAATTATGACCTCATTGGGATTACAGAGACTTGGTGGGATAGCTTGCACGGCTGGAATGCTGCAACGGATGGACAAAGCCTCTTTAGGAGGGGCGGGCTGGGAAGGTGAGGAGGAGGGGTTGCAAAGGAGTGGCTTGAATGTACAGTTTTCCTTGGAACAGATAATGAAACAGTCATCACTGACAGGTAAGAGTGATCAGCACCAAGTAACACAGGTAACATAACAGTAAGCATCTGCTAGAGACTGCCTGATCAAGAAAAGAAAGTAGACAAAGCCTTCCTTATGCAATTGAAGGAAGCCTTGCAATTGCTAGCCCTGGTACTCACAGCAGCTTGCATCACACTGATATCTGCTGAAGAGGCAACATGGCAGGATGAAAACCACAGGAGTTTTGTGGAGAGCACTGAAAACAACCACAAAAATAAGAAATGAAGGTCCAGAGTTGCAAAAGAGGACAACAATGAACAGGAGCACAGTTTCTTCTCTCCAGCATTAGTGCATTCACCCAGAAGTTGGAAGTCTCAGGTTCAATACCTTCTTCTGCTACAGGAATTCCTACATCTCTCACTTGACAGAACAGTGCCATAAACATTAGCTATGGGTAGAAAGAAAGCAGACATACTGCAGTCTCTCTCACTCAAGCTTTACAACTTTGTACAAAATACTGATATATGCCCTAGAACAGGGATCTCGGGAGTCTCACAGCCCAGGAGATGTCCATATTCATTGTCACAAAGTCATTTTTCCACTCTATTTCAGTAAATACGTACATATTCAGTACCAGAGAATATTACTAAGGATAATGGACCAAAATACTTTGTGAATTACCAGCAAGAAATGGAAAATCCCAAGTCAAATATATCCTGTTGACTACAGACCACAGATCTTAACCAATATTTGCCACCTTTCAGGCAGGAGAGAATACTGGAAGGGGCAAGAGAGGGGAAGCAGGGAGGAGTAGTAAGGAAATCAGCATCTCCTCTAGTAGTCTTGTCAAGCTGCCTCTCTTTTCCTTCATTTCCCTGTTCTCAATTACAAGTGTTTGAAAGCAAACCCCCCTGGAAAGATTAAAGGTTTTTCCACTGGCAGTCTGTCCTGTTTATCATAATAGCCCAAGTCCTCTTGCTAGACAGGCTGTTGACTCCAATCCAGATGGTGGAGTTGCTGATGGTAGCCAAAGCAACAGTGTTCAGTCAGGCCCTAGAAAGCTCTCAGCACACAACGGACATCAAATGGCCACATGACTCACGCACATCTGCTCTACCCGTCCAACTGAGTAATTATCAAACAGTGACTTCTACAGCTCTCAAAAAACACTAAGTAATCAGAATGTTGAGAGCAGCTACATTCCTCTAGTCACTAAGAGAGGACAAGGTTGTTGCTGATGCTTCTGCACACAGCTCCTGGCTCCAACAATCTTGTGCCTCCAGGGTGCATCGCAAGTTTCCACAGACTGTTATCCAGGAGAATTTTACAAGATCTGGCAAGCGCCAAACGGTAGAGGGGTGATACCATTCCCATGAAAGCAAATCTGTGCAACAGCTTTTCTCCAAAGAGTAGTATTTGTGCTAATTTTGGCACCCTATATAAGGTATACCAGTTTTGTTTTCCTAGAAGCACAGAATAAATTTGGATTCAACTGTGCCAAATGACCCATAACATCACAAATATTGAGGAATCAAGTCCAATTATCAAGTAGCAGCCCTCTGTAAAAACATATCAGCAAAATAGTTTGTTAATACTCAGCAGAAGCTCAGCAGGGTACCAGCTCCCTAGCTAACAGCTACTGTGCTAGCCCTTCAAAGAGGGTCTGGAAAGCCAGAGTGGTAACAACTGAAGACAGAGGAATTAATGCTCAACAAAGATCATGGAAAGCAGAAATGCACTTCAAAGCTTCAATCAATCTCTAAGAAATGAGAATGAGACCTTCTTAGAGACAGCCTATGCCAATCTGTCTAGCAAGGTGCTCCTTGCCTTTTGATGTCCAAAATTTTCCTACTGTTTGGCATCTGTGAATTGCACAAAAATTGGTGCCAACAATTTTCTAGTGCATTTTACTTTATGGAATTGCTGGCTTTTCCCATTTTCCAAAATGAAAATGTGTTTTCAAAATAGAAAACTAACAAAAAAAAAAAAGAGGAAGGCAAAAGATATGTTAAAAAAAAAAATCCTAAAGGCCAAGTCTGCCATCTGTATCATTAACAAGTCATACAAGATCTCTGAAAAGCTGACAAGCAAGACTGAAATTATGAATTTCAGAGGATGTGAAAAGAAAATACCTTTTATGGTATTATCCATAAACTATGGCAATGCTCTTGAAACCATAGAAAACTGCAGGGAGGCTACTCAAACAGAAAAAATCTGTTAATAAATGAATATGACTGAGAGAAAAATTCACAAGTTTCCAGAAAAGCAGAAAGTGAGCTCCTTCCGCTCCCCATCTTTTGTATTATATCTCAGAACCAAATCACAGAAAAATAGGACGATCACAGCATGATCACGTTATAAATCTAGGAGCTTTATTCCTCATAGATAAAGGAACTGAAAGAGAATGAAGAATCCATATTAACAGCTTAAAATAGTCTCTCTTTGGTATAATAAAAGATTAAGTTTGTAATTAAAAAAAAAGGAAAAAATATAAGAAAACACAAACTAAATACATCTGAAAAGTATCTTTTTTCCTAAACTAGCATTCAGGATTTCTGCCTGAGCTCAGTCACTAAGGCCCAGCTCCAGAGTGGTTGTGGAAGGCTGTTTGCCAGAGCAGACTTTTCCATGCCTCCTCGTTCTGCCACTGCGAGGCAGCGGCAAGGGCAAGGTGCAAGTGCTTCACCTCCTCAATGCTATGACTGTTAACACCACCTTGGGCATCCCTGACTTCATCCTCCCCAGAATTGGCTCGTTGCCCCAGAGAGCACTTTGAGCCTAAAATCAATTTAAGAGGCATTCAAAAGCACACCTGAAAAAGACCAAACCAAAAAACCCTCACAGTGGAACAACCAGGCTAGGCCAAGCCTATTACAAAGGCGCATAGTAGGTTGTGTATACACCTTCTCCTTAAGACACAAAAGAAACCCTGCAAGTTCACCACACTCCTCTGTCATTAATTCTGTATGCACACAGGGAGCTGAATCCACAGAGCTTTTAATCTTCAGATACTTGGATCTAACTAAACTATAACACACATAGACCAAATAACTGTTTCATCTGATTAAATTTCATTTCACTTGTTTTCACATCCCTGTTCACCCTATTTCTTCCCTAATTCTTAGTGCACTTTTTGGGCAGTACTCCTTTGGGCAATAATTTCGAGCACCATGCTTCTCTAGATAAATATCTCAGTCCAGTAAGTTGGACTCAGTGGTACCAGGCAACAGGCACAAAAAGGGATCAAATAGCCCAATAACTATGGCATAATGTTGAAAGGAATCAAAGTAAATATTTATGAATTTTTATTGTTTTATTTTTGCAAAAAACCCTCATCACCTGAAGTGTGGTGTAGGAGAACAGGTACATGGGACTTTAGCACATATGAACCTCCCACACCCTGAACAAATTAAGTCTTTATATCATGTTCAACAGAGAACACTCCCTTCCCACAGAGATTCCCTTATCTCTTCCTAGAAAAGATTGTGCGTTATTATTCTTTCTGTAAGACCCAGCTGCAGCAAGCTACCAACTGGCAGAGTGACCAGAATTAAGATTCACCTTCTCATAAAGTCTTACACTAATGCACACCCACACCAACCCACGTAGGAACCCATAAGCCCCGCGTGAGACACAGCTGAAGAATCCTTTGCTCTTAAAAATGGCCAGACTTGATGTAGTGCTGCTTGCACAAAGAGGGCCTGAGAATACTTTCTAAATATATAGCAAAATAAAAATGAAGTCATTTTAAATTAGTGGGAGAAATGAGGAAAGAGGGGAATCCAAAAGAAGAATCAACTGGAAAAAATGGTCGTAGTTGTAAAGAAAGAATATAGTTCAAATAATGGGACATGAAATACAGGTATAAAACATAATTGCTTCATTGAAACAATGAACAATATATTTAGTAGAAAAACAAACATCAAGTTTCAGGAGTAATGTTTCAGTCCATGATGGGACTGAATTCTGACTACAGAAAATGGAAGGAATAGAAAGGTTGCATTTTGAAAAGGGCAATCTGGAAAGAATTAAAAAAGAAGAAGAAAAAAAAAGGTCCCCCAGCTGTGTTCATCTGCCCAAGGCAAAATCTGTTGACTAACTTTTGTTTCCCTCCTGCACTCCCCAACCATTTCCTGCATTACAGAGTCTCTGAATTTAGCCCTTATATTGTCAACACATTCTGGAACAACTAATATCTTGCAAATGGAAAAGATGTGCAAAAAAAAAGGTATAAGCCTAGGATGATAAGCAGAGAGATTATTAGAGTCCTCCATGCTTGTGCTGTGTTCCAAAATAAATCTAGGAGTGCTCTGACTGCAACTTGTTGGGATATGGTACAGCCTACAGCACCTGAAGCTTATTGCATCCTTAAGGGTGACTCCAAATAACATGGTGGACTGAAGATAGCACAAAAGCCAGGTGGGGCAAGTTATGCTCCCCTGCTCTTTCCTCCTCTCCTAGCAGGAATATTTCAGTGTGGCTGCTAAGAAATCCATGCAGGGGACAACAGACGCAAGAACACAGTCAGGCAAGGGTAGGTTACAGGCTTTAGTTCACAGTAAGCTCAACCTTGGAGATCAGATCAGCATCTAGTTTCTTGCTGTTTTTTTGCATAAAGAACTTTAAGAATGCACCAACCCTGCTCCCCAGACTGTGCCCTCAGAGAACTGAAGCAGGACAGTCTTCTAGGGCTACAGAAGTTGCACAGGTAGCATTAGGCTTGCCCTCTTGCTTGGTGAGCACGCATTCTGTAAGTACTCTAAGCCTGCGGAAAACATGGTTAGCCTGGGATGGCGGGGGAAGAGATTGATCTATCTATCTATATCTTATGAGACAAAAGCAAACATCCCTTCTCTGATTCCCAACTCAGTTGAAGTCACCTCCTGCTGATTCTCACCTTGTAGAAAATGCAATTCAATATAATGACCAAGCATAACAATCATAAAATCAACAAAGAAACCAAAACTTTTCTTTGCCCAATCAGGAGTAGAACTGGAAAAAAATTACTTAAAATTTACTTACTGGCCGGACTTCACCAGTGGTGTTGGTGTACTGACGGGCCAGACCAAAGTCTAACATGTAGCATTTCCTGTACGTTGAAGGTAAGCGGCCCATGGCAAAATTGGACTGGACAAAAAGAAATTAAAAAATAATAAAAAAAAGTCAACAATCAGTTGGATGACAGCAACTTGGTAAGAGTGACCATTTGTATACCAAATTTTGCCATACAGCCCCACACATCTCTGGTGGTAACATGAGTCACAGAGAGGGATTTTAAGATACATCTCATGGAGAGGAGAATTGTTGCCATGTTAAGAGGTTCACTTTGCAGAGAAGTGACTGTGGAGTCTCAAAATAACTAAAATTCACATTAGCTTAGCTAAATTTCAGCTGCTATGAGAAAGTTACATTTCACACCACTAGCTCTGCAGTGAGATCTCCATCACTTGCATAACAGGCTGGAGTTACTTGTAGGCAAAATGCTTCCTGGCTTCTCTTCATGGTTCAGCTGCTAGTGTGCATTATCCTGCCCTAACTCCAAAAAATTAACTAAAAATCTCCATTCACATTACCTGAACTTCTCTGAACATTCAGACACCTAAAAACACTGGGTTTGGTTCTTAGTAAATAAACTGACAATAAGCAAATGGAGCAGCCATCATTTAATCCCCATCTTAAAGCTGGGTGCTTTACCATGGTACAAGGCTGCTAAAGGATTTGAGCCCAGCCTCATTAGCAACCAGTCAGCTACTTTTTCAGCTGAATCTGATCAGCCAGGAACAGCTGATTTTAAAGCAGTAAATAGAACAAGAAAGAAGATAGTCACAGTGATGGTGTAGCAAGAAGTGTTCAGGTCAAGCAGTGAAGAGCTTCAGGAAAAAGACTGGCTCCTATAGTGAGACTTGGAACTACTGTGCCTCACCTAGGCAGATGACCAACACCATGACTCACCATACTGGGAACAAAAAGGCCCCTTTAGGTCACCCCATGTTCAAGGGAATGGGCGAGCAATGAGGAATGTGAAACATCAATTTTGATGTAAATATAAAGGTGTAATACTCTTTTTAAAAAAAAAGAAAAAAAAGAGACCCAGACCAAACTCTGGGTGTAGTGCTACATCTTTCAAAGGCTATAGGGACAGGACAGCAAACCTGGTCCTACTACTGTTTCTACTGTCTGAGTTCATTATGACGACTCCCCTGCAATTTGCACAGGGGAGGTTTTGCTGAATCTCTAGCATGTTTTTATGATGTTTCACCCAAAAAACATGGAGACACACTAAGACTGATATCCCAGCACACACTTCATTAGCACACTCTCATCACAAGAGGCAGCCTCTCCCAGACACATGCATATGCAGAAGGAAAGGGTCAGCTGCTCAGGCAATATTCACATACCACTTTGCAGTGGTACATACTTTGGAAACTGTCCTCCAATTTTTTAGGCAATTGCTCAGAAAAAATGGAAAGGATTATTCAGTTAAATCGAATACATGAAATGGCATTTATTCGAGTGATGGGTCACACAGCAAGACATCCTTTCTAAACCCATTTTATAATAATAATTGGTTGGACTCCAGACGAATATTTGAAGTTAGATTGCTTCATCATGTGATCTTGAGTGGGACAAATATGACTGACGGCTACTAACCCACAATGGAGTGGCCCCTCCCAACAAAAACTAGTTTGCTGTGCACTTAAAGGAATGACAATACCATATTACTATTGTGTACTCACAGAAAATAGTCAATGTGTGAGAGAGTGGGAGTGTAAGGCAGGCCTAAATGCCTCCACTGAGATCTGCCCATGCTCAAGCCATCAGGTTGTCTTTATTGACTCAAGCATGACAGACAGACATACAACCAAAAGGAGAATTTCCAAAACAACATACAGGCTTGATGTCACGATGCAGAAATCCCACAGAGTGAATGGCTTCTATTGATTCCAGAATCTGTTTGCCTAATCGCAGCGTTGTGCTCAGCGTGAAGGTCCCTCGAGGCTGACTTCTTCTGAGATCTGCAAGATTTCGGCCCTGAAACAGTCAATATAACATTTAAACCAGCACACCAGAGCACAACATTTCACAGTTGCAAGATCTAAGACACATCCCAGTGAAAGTAAAAATGCTAATCAGACAGGTGTCTCACCTTATGTCTGATTTAGTTCTTGTACGTAAACTTCCAATACTTCATTTTAACTTTTAAATGATGCATATGCTCATAAGAAGATACCAGCCTGATATCCTTGGAAGCCAGCTGACTCTATTACTTAGGAAATAGGCATGGCAAGGGCAGCAATGCCTCACACTATGAGCTATAACACTATCACAGCGTTCTTTGATTTGTAAATGAAAAAGAGGGTTTTAAAATGAGTATCGTCTATGAGAGAGTGCCCCTCTATTCTACAAAACTAAAGCATGTATCAACTGATCAAAACAATCATACACGGAAGTCCACAGGTTCACAGAACATGTCATCATCACAAAATCACATCACATCACAAAATAAGAGTTATGGGGATATGCTGATTAACACTGTACTACAGAACCTATCAACTCTGCTCCTGCAAAAACATACACACTTATAATACAAGTCCACATGTATTCAAACTAAGTTCACGACAGAACATATATAGAAGAGATTCCAAATATTTGATGAGAAAACCAAAATTGCTCTCCAAACCAGTGAAATGTTAATCAATTCATCCACCCACTCCCAATTCCCAACACACTGAAAGACATTAAGGGGACAACTGCAACTGGCTCTTTTAGCATCTGACCTTTTGCTCAAGTTGTTTTGCTCCTGTTTCACTTCAAGGCTCTGGGTCCCTTGACCAACCACACTTAATACAGGCCAGTTAACTTTCAGGATCTAATCCAAAGTATCAATGAACACATTTGGTGACAAACACATTTGGAGCACAGAAGAATAAACAGTTTGCTCTAAGGCTCACATATAATACAGATACAAGCCAAGGCACAGCAAATGGCCCAGATTTGCTTCTTAGCATGAACAACAAAAACACTACAAAAGTAGCCTAGTTTTAACTTTCTTTCTTTTAATAAATTCTTCTGTATAGGTGACAGTTTATTACTGGCAGACAGATTTGTCATCTCTACCTTGAAAGATCTGAGCTTCTGAATTGATGGCAGATCTTTCTTTTCACTGTTTCTTGGACACTGATTCTCTTATCCGATGGTAACAGGGCAAGGCAGATTTTTTTCAGAGCTACATATTGAAATAGCTATTTATTAAGCCACGATTTTCCCCTAGCAGGTTTAGGAGTCAGTCTCAGAGACCTGTTCTCCAGTCCCAAAAGCAACCAAAAGCATGGGAATGTCATGATGGGCCACTACTGCCTCAAGGAAAGACAGAAAATTAGCGTTTTGCAAATAAACGCCTCCACGCTGGCAGAGAAACAGCACATGCAATGAGTTGCAAGGCTCAGAGGGGAAGCCACAGTTCCAGTGACTGAAGACAACTCCTGCACAGAAAGGGAGAACTGCAATACACCGTGTCCAGAGGGATACGTGAGCAGTGTACTTTGAAGCAGAAAGGGAAATTTAGCCTGAAGAGTGATGGTGCAAAACTAGCTATGCTTTAAACAACAAAGTCTTCATTTGCAAATAATGAAACAATTTCAGCTCTGCCAACTCTATCAGCTCAGTTGTGTTGTCAAAACCAGACTAGAAAGTAAGGGATTCTGTGCAAAAAAAATTTTCTTCCAACGTATAGTCATATTCAACAGGCTTGTTAAGGACAGGATTGGGGGGTTAGAAATCTTATCTTGCCATGAGCTTCAAATTAGCCCTGTTGAGAATCCTATTCACACTCATACTACAGCCACAGCCAGGTTTAGCTAGAAAGCAAAAGCTTCTCCTGTCCCTAACATCAGAATTTGTGCTGCCAAAAGTGCACAGAAGGCAAACCCATGGTTCAGAAATATACTGGTTTCATATACCCACTTTTCGGAGTAGAACTACAGCTTAAAAGAAGTACTGTCAACTTGAAAGCTTTAGTCCCTGCTTGAGCACTTAAATTTTATGGATAATAAGTAATCCTCAGAATCTTCACAAGATATTAATGAAAAAAGCTTGATTTTTCCCACTTGTCCACATCCTGCGTTAAACAACGCCCTGCACAGAATTCATTTCTCTTCTCTCTCACCACCATCATAACCTCCTTCTCCCCTGAGCAATTCTGCATCTTTTTAATTGTTCTTCCACATACCTAGAAAACTCTCAATTCACATACCCACTGTGTGTCCTTCAGCTCCCCTTCATGTTCCTCGCTTGTGACATCCAGAGGGAAGAGTTTAATGTTAGAAACTGGACATGGGGCCTGCTGGTGTCTATTTTACTTCATTCACTAATTAAAAATAATCCTCTAGTTTATACTAGCAGCTTCCTTCTTTTACTTACTACTTCATCCTTCTCACTTTCCTTCAGCATGCTCTACTACCCAGACTATACATAAGAAACATGATACATGCTGTAAGCTCTTCAGAGGAAGGTTAGGTTTGTAACGTATAATCATACAGTGCTTTGCACAGTGAAGCTCTGATCTTACAAGCTACAAGACAGATAGAACTTGACAGGGCACTTGCCCCTATGTCAGGTGCTGAAACAGGCCAGCTTCCAAGGCACCAGTGTGAGAAAACAGCAGTTTTAGTTTGAAAGTATTCCCCTCTGAGCCAGGGACAGTCCCCATCTCCTTAAAGGCCTTTCTTCCATTTGTTTTTGGCTCAGACATAAATTCCCATTTGTTCCTCACCAGCTTTTTTCTCCTGTGACTGTATGCTGCAGAGGACAGCTGCTTTTGCGACAGTAGCACCGTATTTGGGCTATGAAGATCTACCCATGTAAGCTTATGTGGTAAAGTTTCATGCTGAACTACGCAGGGCTCCCTGCAACTCTTGCCATTAGTGTGGCTTGTGTAAACAGAACCACGCCAGCCTTCAGCTGGCTAACTCTCATAGTAGGAGGTGGCTAACAGTACCGTTAACCATGTGCTTCCATAACAGAAGTCAGGCTACTGCGGAGCTTGTTAGGGATGGGGAGCCAGAGCCCACTCTCTCTCAGAGAGAGAGGGGACCATGCCCCTAGTGAGATGCCACAGACTCCCACCAAGTTCTGAGCTCTGATATAAGACAGATACTTTGAACACCACATCTCAGAGCTCAACAGGAGCTATTTCAACCAGCAGCCACTGCTGCAAGATACGGTGGCTCCTGCAAGCATTCTGAATCGAGTGTTTTCCCCAGAAAACAAACAGAAAGCTATCCTAAAAACCAAAGTGGAGCTATGGAATACTCTAGCATATTTTGAGAACTGACCTACCCAAAAGGATCACAGCAACATCAACCCTTCTCACTGTCTCCCATTCCACCCACTTTCGATGTACAACAAGGTCTCTGCTCCAATGCTTGGCTTTATTCTCTTGCTGTAAATCCTTCCCCGGGATGCCATCTCTGTTTGAGGGGAGCACACAACTCACCTGAAGCTGCATGACCACATAATTAAATTTTTCATTCCTTCCACAGCCAATAAATCTGCAAACATGATCCTTCCCTGCAAAAAAAAAAAAAAAANAAAAAAAAAAAGAAAAAAGAAAAAAAAGAAAAAACAGAAACAAGACAAAACATAAGAAAATATAACTACCCAGTGAGCATGATTTTTAGAGAAATGATTTCTAATAAAGGGCTTGCAACTGTAAATGACATGAAGCAGAGTTCTGCAGAGTAGACTGATTTTGTTTCCACTTCCCACAACCCCATGCCTCAGGACAGTACTATAACATTCAACAAGAAAAAAGCCCATGTAAACAACCACAAGTTGAAACCAGTGTCAAGAATCCTTGAATCCTCAAAGTGATATTGTAGAGTATGAGTGGAAGTGTGACAGACTGCAGTTTATACAGCTGCCACATGCATACAAAACCACCACCAAAACTACCACCAGCCCTGAACTAAACCATGGGTAGCACACACTACTGCATGGTTTCACAGCTTCACCTGCATCATGCTTAAGCTCCCTAGGCCACCTTTATTCAGTAAATGCTCACTTCTACACACCACCACATTTGCCCTGTTAGTACTGCTTACCCTGAAACAGCTAAACTTAATGCTATTTTGATGCACAGACAAACCCTAAGCTTGATTGCCAGAAACATCTGGAGAAGAAAGATGGTTATGACAAACTCTATTAAAACATTGAAGTTGCTAAAGGCAATTTCATAATTAAAGAAGAAAATAAATCTATGCAATTACATGTCAAGTTCTTGCACTGAGTTACAAACAAACCATCTCTATCCAGGCAAAATCAAAACCAACCAGTCACCAGCCAACACTCTGCCAGCCCTCTTAAGTTGATTCTCTGGTACAGAAGTGATGCCACAATGTCTTCATTTCATCACGTGGCTCTAGGCAAGACCTACCTTCAAAAAATGCAGTATGTTCTGGAGAGAGTGGAGGTTGTGGCTTCAGATCCTGACCCATGATGTAGTTGTGACAATATGCTCTCTGTATTAGCAAATGGGGAAACAGATGCATGTGTGTTTCCCTAATAGCAGACTGTTGATGACAAAGTTAAGGTTGATGCACATGACACTGGTGAACATTTGGCTCCTGACGGGGTTTCTAAGCAGGGAAGAGGGTGGGTATCATTGCATAGCTTTGCCCTATGTTTTCTGGTGGAGCTTGAGCACCGGCAATTTTAATTAGTTTTTACCAAAGCTTTTTGTTTCATAGTTCCCAGTTAAAAATGAAAAATGAGAGCATGAACACATGCAGTAATCAGTAATTGCACTGCCTGTAAATCCCTTGGGACCCTGCTACTGCTCTCTTCGTGCAGTCTGTAGGGCTGTAGCACTAAAAAGGGTCTGGGACAGTAAGAGGTAATAGAATTGGAAACTGGAGGGCAGCAGGAGAGGAAGAGCAGCTTTCACAGCAGAGAGTCAGAGCTTTGACCAGAACACTGCATACAGGCAGGGAATATGGGGCTCCAACTGCACGCACTCGGTAAGAGCATCAGCAGCCTGCCCTCCAGCGGCCAGCGGTGTCCCACAGTGGAGCACCCACATTTGTTCTACCGCAAGGAAACAACACAGCTGCTTGCAACCAGAATTGGAGGGACAGAGGCCCTGGCTACCCCTTACTCCATTTGGAAGAACAGGCTTAAGCAAAACAAAACAAAAATACGCGCCATCCCACAAATAACTGTTCCCCCCCCCCCCCAGTAGCCCATCTATATCTGGTTAGATAAGCACAGGAAGGCACTGCGGCTACAGATCACTGCTGTCCTTTATGCCCCTGGCACAGACTTAAGGTTGCTTAAATACACTCAGGCCTAAAAGGTACAAGGTACAAAACCAGAAGCCCTCAAGGAACAGCAAATTCATCATATTTCAGGAGAAGAGGTTCAGAGATCAGGAGAGTACCCTCTTCAGCACACATCACAGCATCACTAGTAGGATACACAATCTTCCTTGCTTCTTTTTCCTCACATACCATGCCTACGCCCTGTCTGTGTCTATGAGTACTGGGTGCCACCTGTTTCTTAGTATCTGTAAATTCATTGTAAATTCACTGTTGATTTTGACCTATAGATTCCTACTGGCTGAAGCTGACTTTCCTGAAGGAACTCCTTGAAACATTGCCTGAATGCAACACACATCCTGGCCTCGGATCTACCAAGAGGGAACAGGCTACACTGCCTGCTAATGTGGCCTTGCAGTTGCCTTTGAGGCCAGATTTGTGGCTTTTTAGACAACAGATTAACCTCAGATAGAGACAATATGTTTCTCTGGGAGCTTCTAATACCCGTGTGCTTCAGCATACCAGCAATCTGCACAGTGTCTATGGACAGACTACTCATGTTCGCACTCATGCTTGAGTAGCCTGTTAAATCCATATAGATTCACACAGACCAGCCTGGTTGACTTGCAGGCATGCTGCAAGTCTCACTTGGTTTTGTTTCACCTTGCAGAGCACCAGGAGATGGACACCGAGGCAAAAGCCCAAACAGTGAGTGTATCTACCAGTAATCACAGAATCACAGAATGGTTGAGGTTGGAAGGGACCTCTGGAGATCATCTAGTCCAACCCCCCTGCTCAAGCAGGGTCACCTTCAGCATGTTGCACAGGACTGTGTCCAGACAGCTTTTGAAGATCTCCAAGAATGGAGACTCCACAACCTCYCTGGGCAACCTGGTYCAGTGCTCCGTCACCCTCACAGTGAAAAAGTTTCTCCTCATGTTCAGATGGAACTTCCTGYGTTTCGGTTTGTGCACATTGCCTCTCGTCCTATCACTGGGCACCACTGAAAAGAGTCTGGCTCCATCCTCTTGACACCCTCCCTCCAGATACTTRTACACATTGATAAGATCCCCTCTCAGTCTTCTCTTCCCCAGGCTAAACGGGCCCAGCTCTCTCAGCCTTTCCTCACAGGGGAGATGCTCCAGTCCCCTAATCATCTTAGTAGCCCTCTGCTGGACTCTCTCCAGTAGTTCTATGTCTCTCTTGTACTGGGGAGCCCAGAACTGGACACAGTACKCCAGGTGTGGCCTCACCAGGGCTGAGTAGAGGGGGAGGATCACCTCCCTCCACCTGCTGGCAATGCTCTTCCTGATGCACYCCAGGATACCATTGGCCTTCTTGGCCACAAGGGCACATTGCAGGCTCATGGTCAACTTGGTGTCCACCAGGACTTCCAGGTTCTTCTCAGCAGAGCTGCTCTCCAGCAGGTCAGTCCCCAGCCTGGACTGGGGCATGAGGTTATTTCTCCCTAGGTGCAGGACCCTGCACTTGCCTTTGCTGCACTTGATGAGGTTCCTCTCTGCACACCTCTCCAGCCTGTCCAGGTCCCTCTGAATGGCAGCACAGCCCTCTGGTGTACTGGCCACTCCTCCCAGTTTTGGATCGTCAGCAAACTTGCTGAGGGTGCACTCTGTCCCTTCACCCAGGTAACTGATGAAAGATGTTGAACAATACTGGACCCAGTACTGACCCCTGGGGGACACCACTAGCTACAGGTCTCCAACCAGACTTTGCACCACTGATCACAACCCTCTGAGCTCTGCCATTCAGCCAGTTCTCAATCCATCTCACTGTCCACTCATCTAACCCACACTTCCTGAGCTTGCCTATGAGRATGTTATGGGAGACAGTGTCAAAAGCCTTGCTGAAGTCAAGGTAGACAACATCCACTGCTCTCCCCTCATCTACCCAGCCACTCAATCCATCACAGAAGGCTATCAGATTGGTTAAGCATGATTTCCCCTTGGTGAAGCCATGCTGTCTACTCCTGATCACCTTCTTTTCCTCCACATGCTTAGAGATGGCATCCAGGATGAGCTGCTCCATCACCTTTCCAGGGATGGAGGTGAGGCTGACTGGCCTGTAGTTCCCTGGGTCCTCCTTCTTGCCCTTTTTGAAGACTGGGGTGACACTGACTTTCTTCCAGTTCTCAGGCACCTCTCCTGCTCTCCATGTCCTTTCCAAGATGATTGAGAGTGGCCTAGCAATGATGTCTGCCAGCTCCCTCAGCACTCGTGGGTGCATCCCATCAGGGCCCATGGACTTGTGGATGTCAAGTTTGCTTAAATGATCTCTAACCCAATCCTCCTCCACCAAGGGAATGTCTTCCTTTCTCCAGACTTTCTCTCTTGCCTCCAGGGTCTGGGGTTCCTGAGGGCTGSCCTGASCAGKAAAGACTGAAGCAAAGAAGGCATTCAGTAACTCTGCCTTCTCTGTATCCTTTGTCACCAAGGCCCCTGCCCCATTCAGCAGCAGGCCCACATTCTCCCTATTCTTCCTTTTGTTACTGATGTATTTRAAGAAGCCCTTCTTGCTGTCCTTGACATCCCTTGCCAGATTAAACTTCAAATGGGCCTTGGCCTTCCTAGTGCCATCCCTGCACACTCTGACARCGTTCCTATATTCCTCCCAAGTGGCCTGTCCCCGCTTCCACATTCTGTATACTTCCTTCTTCAGTYTGAGTTTTGCCAGGAGCTCCTTGTTTATCCACRCAGGTCTCCTGCCTCCTTTGCTTGACTTTCTGCTCATTGGGATGCACTGTTCTTGAGCTTGGAGGAGGTGATCCTTGAATATTAACCAGCTCTCTTGGACCCCTCTTCCTTCTAGGGCCCTATCCCACGGGATTCTTCCAATAAGGTCCCTGAAGAGGCCAAAGTTTGCTCTCCCCAAGTCCAAGGTTGTGCTCCTACTTTTTGCCCTGCTTCCTCCTCGCAGGATCCTCAACTCCACCATCTCATGGTCACTGCAGCCAAGGCAGCCCCCAGCCTTCACATCTCCAAGCAGCCCTTCCTTGTTTGGTAGTACACAGTCCAGCAGCACACCTCTCCTCCTTCGCTCCTCCATCACCTGTGTCAGAAAGTTATCATCAGTGCTCTGCAGGAACCTCCTGGATTGTTTGTGCCTTGCTGTGTTGTTCCTCCAGCAGATATCAGGGTGGCTGAAGTCCCCCATGAGAACCAGGGCCTGTGATTGTGAGGCTACCTCCAGTTGTCTGTACAAGGCCTCATCGACTTCCTCTTCCTGATCAGGTGGCCTGTAGTAAACACCTACAACAGTGTCACCCATGCTAGCCTGCCCTTTAATCCTTACCCATAAGCTCTTGACTTGCTCTTCATCCACCCCTAGGCAGAGCTCGATACATTCCAGTTGCTCTCTCACATAAAGAGCAACTCCACCACCTCGCCTTCCTGACCTGTCCTTCCTAAAGGACATGTAGCCATCCATGGCTGCATTCCACTCATACGAGCTATCCCACCATGTCTCCGTAAATGCAATGAGATCATAGCCCTGTAACTGCACACAGATCTCTAATTCTTCCTGTTTATTATTCCTCATGCTGTGTGCATTTGTGTACAGGCACTTGAGGCACTTCAGAGCGATATTTGAGCGTACTGACTTCCCAAGAGGGGTGCAAGGGGATTCCCCATAGTCTTGTCTTGTAGGTACTTCCTTAGCTGCATGCAGTTGCTGGAGGTATCCCCACTTGAGGTATCCCATCCTGTTTTGCTGACTGCATGGTCTCTATAACTCTCCCTTTCCCCCATCTTTCCCAGTTTAAAGCCCTCCTCACCAGGTTGGCCAGCCTGTTGGCGAAGATGCCTGTGCCCCATTTAGTGAGGTGGATCCCATCTCTTCCCATCAGTTGTTGATCTTCAAACACGGTCCCATAGTCATGGAAACCAAAACCCTGTTCCCGACACCAGTGACGCAGCCAGTTGTTTACCTGCAGTATCCGTCTGCTCCTCCTCCCGTCCTTCCCCCTCACTGGCAAGATCAAGGAGAAAAAGACCTGGGCCCCCACACTCCTGACCACCATCTCCAGAGCTCCGTAATCCTGTTTGATACTTTCAAAGTTGCCCTTGGCTGTATCGTTGGTGCACATGTGGAAGAGCAGCAGGGGGTAACAGTCAGACAGGTGGACAAGCCTCGGCAGCCTTTCCATGACATCTCGGATTTGAGCCCCCGGCAGGCAACAAACCTCTCTAGACAAGAGGTCAGGTTGGCAGATGGGTGCCTCTGTCCCCTGCAGCAGGGAGTCACCCACAACAATCACTCACTGCTTCTTCTGGGTGTTCCTGCGTGGCACAGTGTCTGTTGGCTCAGTTGCTTCACTTGAAGCCATGCCCAGCTGCTCCTCAGCTTGGAGGGCAATGAACCTGTTCATCAACTGCAAGTCTTTCTCCTCACATGAGGAGTGACCAGTTCCCAGCCTTCATCTTCTATGTAGTTATGACTTAATATTGCCATGGCACAGAGCCCACATGCATTTCCACTGCTGTGGGGGGTTGAGACTCTTGAAGCTGTAGGGTCTCTGAGAGTATCCTATCTATCTCATGCTCATCTTCTCAGATGCTAAGCAGTTTGCTTACTTCCTCCTGTAACTCCTTTACCTGGCAACACAAATCATCAACAGTGCACCTTCTACAGAAAAGTTGACTGTTAGCCCCAGCCTCATGGAGAGGCCCCATGCACTCTCTGCAGCTTGAGACCTGCAGAGCTGCATTGCTGTCAGAAAGTCTGTCTGGATAGAAGCCTCCGACATGGCATATGCAGAGACTTCAATGGCTGCTGGAGAACACGCTCTGCAGCATGTCATAACCATATCAGGGAAATGTACGCTACTATGACTGGAGATGAAAGCGCCTTCTTTGTGCCCTTCTGCGTGAACTGCTGCGCAAACTGCTGTGTCTGTTCGCTGCCTCTGTTAGCTGCGCTCAGCTACTGAGTGGTAGAGAGGGTAAATGACTCAAATTTATTTGCTTTCATTGTTTTAAATAATTGCAAAGCACTCCCAGCCTGCACATAATGTGCTTTTTATTGCTCTAAAACCAGAGATGAGAACATTTAAAATTATTCTCTGATATCGAGAACCTAGCCACTTCATTATCTCAGGGAAAAAGCAGAAGTGCCAGTGATTGATACATCTGACTGACTTAAGACAAATCCTTAATAATTTGGTACTTCCCCTCCAGATTTGGACTACATTCCCGAGGGCTTTTATCAGTCTGTCCATAACATTATTGTTTTCTGGATCACACAGTTTTATAGAAAAGAAAAGCATTTAAATTTTAAGCATTACATTTTTCACTCTTTCAGATTTTTATGCACCTAGGCTGACAAATTAACACATTTCTGCTTACTATGACTTTTTAAAAAAGGTTAATAACCATCTCTGCACTGAGATTAATCAGATTGACATAACCTAAATCCAAGTCCAAAAGGATCCAGCAGGAGCCTGTTCTAGGTTGGAAAGGAGAAGAAGATTCAGTATGAAGTCAAGTCAGCTGGGGGGTGTGGGTCACTGAGAGTGACCTCTGGAACAGCTCTTCCATGCGCAAGTCTGCAACATAAGCAGTAGTGGAGGCAGGGGGAAAACCAATGCACCCCACTCCACCCCGCCAAAACACAGTCTGTGCCAATTCCTGCATCAAACAAAACAAATATTGCAGGGTGTAGAAAGCAGGGCACATTTAGAGCCGTGCTATATAGAGCCAGGTGGTCATATAGATGGGATGAATGCTTACAGCATCCACCTCTCTGGCTTTCTGATGCTTTACTCATTTTTCAATGAAAGGAGGCACCAGGATGCAACTGTCTGCTCTCAGAGTTCATGCCATGCTGAAATAGCAGATGGAGGATGACAATCAGGCACGGCTTTGGGACTCCTGCAGTTAAGCTGTTCTGCAGCTGAGCAGAATTATGAAGCACATGAACACAATCACACTAATAACCTACTTCTGGGTGGCCAAGATGTTGAGACTGTCATACCTTCCTCTAAGGCAGAAAGAAAAAGCTGTCTTTGCTTATGCATGCCTGCCCCAGGCATGAAGATCACAGCATAGAAAGTAGCAAAGCATATATTGATCCAGAAAAGTACAGGGAAGAAAAAATAAGTTTTTTCAGGGCACATTTAGTACGGATGCCCTCACAATCATTTTACTGTGCTAATTGCCAGATGACACAGGGCCAGTTATATTAGTTGTTACTTTGCTGGATTTGTCCCACTGAACAGTCACTCTGATATTACAGAAGCTTACAAGTTCATACTTTAGAAACTAAGTCCAATATCAATATTCCTGTATTACAAAAACAAAGCCGTTATCTTCCAACAAGGTAAAGGAGATGGAACAAGAGCTCATGAAGTGTTTTAGCCTGTTAACTAACGTTACAACCTTATTCCCTCTTTTAATATAGCTTGGAGGAATAAGTCAGCCTGATGTTAAAGAAACACTGATCTGAGAAAAGTTTCAAAGAACATGTGTTTTCTTTCACATTTCAGTCACTGAAACAGCTTTCACCATCCTTACTCTGAAGGAACTTAAAAATTACACTCAGTAACCATGACCTCTGTATAAAAATAACATCCAGGAGCCAGAAAAACCTTCCACCATAGGATGTACATTTGTCACGTTGTGGAGATATAATTAAAAAAAAAAATCAATCATGTTAATACTTGAAAACTTTCAGTACGTGAAAAACGGCCCTTAAAAATTAAGTTATGATTTTTTTAGGGTACATCTTTCTGCACTGATCGGTTTCAAACTACTGGAAACCAACATTCATTCTAATCTACTAATTTAGGTCTTTAAATATTCCTACTATATTTTCAAGACAGCAATGAATCTAACCAAATGAATACTAAGGAACAAATACTTCAAATCACAATAATAATGTCATGTATCTTTTTTACAGCAGGTGCTGTATTTCCTCCTTTTTAACCTGCAGAATACAAATAACCACCTCACACCCACAGAAAGGGGTCTCAAGAATTTAATCCTTAAAACTTATTCTAGTATTATTTTCTGATCCATCTCCATACATGAGCTGCCTCACAGCTAACAGTCCACCAAAAAACAACTTTTCCTGCATAAAATATCATAAATCTCATGGTAATTATTATTATTATTATTGTTACCTTTACTAATTCTTGCATATTCTTTGCAGTACAAGAAAGACATTGACATTATGGAGTGAGTCCGGCAATGGCCACCAAGATGGGTGGGGGACTAGAAAACACAACATTCAAAGAACGGGTGAAAGAACTGGGTTTATCCAGTGTTAAGGAAGGAAGGCAAAGGGGAGATCTTACTGCTGTCTACAACTGCCTAATAGAAGAGCGCAGAGAAGATGGAGCCTGCCTTTTCTCAGAGGTGCACAGAGAAGCAGCGGACACAAGTTGCAACAAGGGAAATTCTGATTAGATATAAGGAAATTTCTTTTTCACCATGAGGGTGGTCAAACCCTGGAACAGGAGCCCAGAAAGGCTGTGGGATCTCCATCCTTAGAGACAACACCTGACTAGAAAAGGCCCTGAGCAATCTGATCTTTTAGGCTGTGCTTTGAGCAGAAGGTTGGTCTAGAGACCTCCAGAGGTCCTTGCAAACCTAAATTATTCTCTAGATCTATCCATGCCAAATACTAGCTTTTCTTTAGGGTCTGTCTCTTGCATCAGCTTACCTCCAGAATCATCGCTCAAGTTTCTTTCTTATTCAGGCAATACAACAAGTACCAAAATACTGCTATATTGTTGACCAAAAATAGCCAGCAAGGCACAGCAATCCAGCAGCTCTGAAGACCAACTAAAGACCAGCTGCACAGGAAAAGCCAAAGTGCTTAGTTACTTAACTCACTTGTGCACTTGGCACTATCATGATCTTTGTTATATTCACAGTTGCAGACATCTAGCTAGACAACTGCTCTCACTATCATGTGGAAAGCTGCAGCTATTTTTCATACTTTGTATTATAGCTATGATATACATTTTGCAAACATCCTCTTTTTATCCACCTGTCAATATCAGTATCAAGTTTATCAGCTTAGGGCAGATTTTGTATTTTGAGGGTAGTTGAACTCCTATAGAAATATTCTAGAGACAGAGGATACTTCAGTACTACATAACGAAAGGAGAGTTATTTTCATCACCTTTAACTTTGCTTGGAAACGGTGTATGTAGCCTGGCAAAGTTGACTCTCCTACAGTTCCCTTCCTCTGGAGGCAACACATTTCTTTCTGATCAGACAAACTAGCTGACCTGTTGACTCAGCTAGAGATGGGGAGTTTCCAACACAGAACAAAACAAATTCTATGCTGAAAGGAAGGTTTAAGTAGCTACATTATTCGATAGGAATCAGCTATGATTTCAACAACTGGGTTAGCCTTGCTATTATGTCTGTAATAAGTGAATGAACTAACAGACATACTTAAAAACAAAGGGTTGGTCATCAAACAGCAAAATGTAAAGTTGCCTGACGTTGCATGGCATCATTTCTTCTGTTCTTTCTCTGGACCACTAAAAACTTTAATATGACCAACTGCTATCAGACCCTACCCAGGGCAAGGCAGAAAACTGAAGGAGCAAGCATTCAATATGGGGTCAAGAAAGCATATTTTAAATCCTCCTACATCCATCCCACGTCCTCCCCTCATCTCATGGTACCACAGTCACACAGAAAACATGGGGCCCAAATTTCAGTTCAGTCAAACACCCACAAGACCGTTTCATATGGCAAAATGCAGTCAGGGTGGAGAGGCTGGAGCTCCTTAGAGCGTCAGGATCTGCCTCCCTGCATTAGCACAGCACCTGCCAAGGGTAACACCCCGCTTCCCAGCCTTCACAGATAGCTTGGTTACGTTGACCAAGCAAAATGCTGTAGAAACACAAAAGCGTCTACAAAGGTAATAAACTGAATTGAAGTGAGTTAAGACACCACTTTAACAAAAACAACTCACATATGCAAGACACTAGGATTGGCAAATGAGGAAAAAAGCAAGAGCCCTTGTCTTCCCTTCTTTTGTTAGGGAACTGTTACCTGTCCAGCCCCAGCGGTAAATGGAAAACAGGCAACACAAAGTTGCCTCACTATCCGCTATAATAAGATCAGGTGCTCAAAAACTACAATGCCTGTGACCAGGCTGCATCTTGCACATCCACTCAATATGCAGAACATCTCTGCACTGCAGAATAAAATTAATCAGAGTCCTATGCAATAAGATTGCCTACACTGAGAAGAAGGTGTTTACTAAGAAAATGTCATATTGAGCAGAACATGGGAACACTCTGGCTGCTGAGTTAGGCCAAGGAAGTACACAGGGCCTCCCAGCCTCACACTAGGCCAAACCTGCCATGGCGAACCCACAGAAACAGGGCTCAGCACCAGAACAGTCTGGCCAATCTGATAATCTAACTGTCAGGTTGCCCCAAGGACAATCCCAGCAAAGGCATCTGAATAATCTGAATACTGTGGCCACATCCATATTGCAGGCCCTGTAGACCAGGCCTTGAACTACCACAGGGACAACCAAAGCATGTGCTTCACAAGAGATCCTTTTGCACCATCCTAATCTCACAAACCCTCTGAGTGTTTCCAGAAAGAGCCATCAAGAAGAGGGAAAGGAGAGGGAGAATGCTAAATCATCTGTGCTGCACACACAGTGCCACATATCCTGCTGCCCTACATGAGGGTCTTTCTGCTGCTCTCCTCACGTGAACACCTGGATCTTGCACTGCAGCTGTATGCTGCAAAAATCTTAAGTCAAATTTTACATTAGGACTAGAGGGGGGCAGGAAACTACACAAGTCCTAGCTGAAGGTAGAAGTAAAAACATCACCACATCACATCACTATCAGGGCCAGCCAATCTATGCACAAAACTGCAATATCATGGACAATTGCAGCAACAAGACACATCCAGCCAGTCTCCAACATACTGAATGTGACCGACTTCCTTGACAGTGAAAGAAAAAAAGAGACTAGGTCTACATTACTGAGTGCTCGGACCACAGTGGGCCCAGATAGGGGCTGACCAACATAGGAATTGCCATGAGCTCATGTAGACTTGAAGGCAGCAGCGCAATGTTCCCAGACTCCTGCCCAGTCCAGAAGGGAAGGAGTTGTCTTGACCAAATCAGACTTATATCAATCCATGCCAGAGCAGTTTAGCAAAGTCTGCTGTAACCATCATCCTTAGACAAGTCTACATGGAGACATACCATCCAACTGCTCCTTCTTGGTCAACATCTGCAGCATCCCACAAATCACCACTGTACTGCTGGACCACTGGCTTGCTCAGCTGTGCCAAAATCACAACTAGAACATGCATTTCCATAACAATATTCAACAGAGATGTCCCTTTATTACAAGTAATACCATTTCCTCACAATCCCAGACCTGCAAACATGCAGATGAATCACACACAACTCTGTCCACAGCCATAGGGATAAAACTGTACAGCTTCGGAAATCTACTGGACTAGGTTGGCCCAGTTGCTGGGGAGCCATAGGATAGATGATAGTTACACACCTTGCTTCTGCAATAGCTTTTAAAGGGATGCTCTATGAACAGAAGTGCTGGGACAGGAGACAAAGCAAGAAAGCAGGTGGTGCCAGTCACATCACATGTATTCATGGAACATGTGTGGATCACTCTAGGCAGCAGTGCTGCACAATGCAGATCAGACAGAACGCGTAAGTGGGTATTTCAACCACAGCTGCAAAGTCTTGGCTCTCCTAAAAATCCTACATTCCAATCATGGCACTTTTAAGATGTATTCAAAGCCAACAGTGCAGATGGTTCACAGATTTGAACTCAAGGGGATTTCATTCCAGCATCTGCATTGCAAGGAAAACATGGACTCTGAGTTCTCAGCCCATTACGCTGTAAGTGCACACCCTCATGGTCACATGCATACATATTCACACACCTTCCAGTGTGAAAAGGAAATCTCTCAATCCCAAATCCACAACCACTGCAAGCTGCAAACACCCCAGCAAATTCTAATTGGAGAAGCATTTCCTTCCCTCAACCGCAAAAGACAGACTAACATGATACAAAAGGATCTTCTTGAATTCAAAGCATCTACTGCTGGACCTCACACAGCCCCAGTTTAGCATCTACAGCAGACATAGTACTTGGTTCAGCATCTAAAGACGGCTTCCATGACTCTTTCTCTGCAGCAGCCCAATTACTGGATTTACTGAATTTCTACTGGATTTACTCATGGATACTGATTTACTATTTCTGCAATTAAGGTTGCCATTGCAAAGCCAGACCGTAGGTGAAATAGCCCAAGCCAAGCACCTCAAAAGCTGTGAAAATGTTTTAACAGGGCATTTATATTCCCATTAACCCCCAAGACTTCAGAGATGAGAAATAGAGTCAGGATAGTATTTCACGGATGCTCCTTGGCCACCTGAATTATGGTCTAGAGCAAAGCTCTAGGGTGTGAAGAAAAAGTCACAGAGCACACAGGTCTCTCCCTGCCTGGATTCCAAAGGGAGAAAAGCATTGAAGACACAAAAACCCCACCTTCGCTTCCAGAAATGACAGGACTCTTCCTCCAAATGGTAGATGACACAAAACCGTCCCCCTCCTTTTTTTTTCCTCTCTCATGATTCTGAAGAACAGGACTCTCATATCTTAAAGTCCTGGTTTGCAACAGTAATGAGGTTTTATAGCAAAGCCCCATGCTGCCTCAAATCATCCCCATTACCATGCATGAGCTTTGTTCGCAGAGTGGGTTTGGGTCATGTGAACTAGATCTTTTCTGAGCAAACTGACACAGAAGGTCTGTTCCAGGTACGCACCAAATAGTTTCCAAATCCTAAAGGAGACAGAGTATCTGGGTGGAACAATGCAATGCTGCTGCTGAAGTGGCTGGAGCCAGTTTGGTGTTGCTCATTACTAAGTGGGCCTGGAAGGAGCTGTGTTGCCATCACCAGGGCTTGCTAAAAGACTCCTCAAAAGAAATCCATGAGAACTAAGCTTGTAATAGAAACTGGGGCAGGCAACAGGAGGAAAAGAACACTCGTTTTTTCCTAGATGCCATGCGAAAAGTCACCCAAATAGCACAAAGTGGCCTTGTAGTCTATAAAAAACTAGAAGGCTATATGCATTCTCAAGAAAAAAAGACAAGTTAGCATGTAAAGAAATTCCTCTCTGGACAGTCCGACATTCTGCTTCCATGAAAATAGGCACAGAAAGAAAGCCAAAGTAAGCGGCCAGGATATTATCCTGGTTGCAGCAAGCGCAGCACGCAGTGCGCTATGTAAAGTTCTGGCAATTCAGTCAGCAATACAGAAAAGTCAACCCAGGAGGCAGGAGACACTCTACAAAGGCCAAAATCTTCTCAAGGACCATTAAACTTGTATTTGGCAAGCAAAACTAGATAGTTTAACTACAGAAACAGAGGTATGCAAGCTCTTTTTTCCATGACATCTAAGCTTGCCACCTCATGATCCCAAGGGCACAGGCTACTGGAAAACCCCAAAACAGTGCTGATCAGAGGAAGTAGCAGATGTACACACAAGTACTCTTGGTCCTTCACTGCCTGACAGAGCTGGTCTGCACACCCTTCTACAGTGCAACAAGAAGCTGGACATGGTCATATCACATACAGGTTCCTAGATGGCTTCATTAATAGACATAGAGACTTTGTATGAATTCACAAAGGCACATAGAGGTTACGGACACACAACTTAATCCTAACTGCTTTAGCAGGTCTAAGTGTGGTATTTAGTATAAGACAATATAGGAAAGAGTACAGAATAACCACTGGAGACAAAATAGGATAAGAATAGGAGTAATAGTTTAGCATGCATGAGTAACCATTATACGCAGCATATATCAACTCATCTTCATTTAAACTAATCCAAAACTAGACAACCAGGGAATCCCTGAGGTTTGAGAGAGATCACAGACTCACAATAGTTGAGATTGGAAGGGACCTCTGGAGATCATCTAGTCAACTTCCCTGCTCAAGCAGGATCAGCTAGAGCAGGCTGCTCAGGACAGGACATTGTCCAGCTGGATTTTGACTGTCTCCAAGGATGAAGACTCTACAACCTCTCTGGGCAATTTGTTCCAGTGTATGACCATCCTCACAGTAAAAAAGCTTTTTCTTTTGTTTAACTAGAATTTCTTGTATTTCAATTTGCCTATTGTCTTGTCACTGGATACCACTGAGAAGAATCTAACTCCATCTTCTTTACTCTCTCCCATCAGGCATTTATAAACCTCAATAAGTCCCCCGCAAAGTTTTTTCTTCTCCAGGCTGAACAATACTAGCTCTCTCAGCCTTTCCTCATACAACAGATGCTCCAACCCCTTAACCATCTTTGTGGACTCACTCCAGTATGTCCATGTCTCTTGTACTGGGGAGCCCAGAACTGAACACAACACTCCAGATGAGGTCTCATCAGTGCTGAGTAGAGGGGAAGGATCACCTTCCTCAACCTGCTGGCAATGCTCTTCTTAATGCAGTCCAATGTTGGCTTCCTTTGCTGCAAGGCACATTGCTGGCTGATGTTCAACTTGTCCACCAGGTCCTCCAGGTCCTTCTCTGCAAAGCTGCTCTAAAGCTGGTTGGCCCCCTGTGTGTACTGATGCACATGGTTATTCCTTTCCAGGTGCAGGATTTTGCACTTCCCTTTGTTGGACTTCATGAGGTTCCTATTGGCCCATTTCTCCAATCAGCACATCAACCTGGTCTATCAACCACTCCTTCCAGTTTTCTATCATCTGCAAGATGAGCTGAGCTTTTCACAGACTGAAGTCAGAAGACCTAGCCTGATTGCAAAGTAGACAAAAACCTAACTGAGGTTAAAATTATATGCTAGTAGTATAATCATATATATTATCTCATACAAAAATATTTTTAATATGGAGAGGGGGAGAGACAGACAGATAGATGGGGGGAGGAAAGGCAGACAGACAGGCAGGTGGGGGGGGACAGAGGGGGAGAGACAGACAGACAGACATGGGGACAGGGAGGGGAGAGAGAAATTTTGCCAGGAACCTTTTGCCTAAATCTGCGATAACAGGACAACTGGGAGCTCCAGCAGCAGAAGCAGCCTTCATCGCTTGCTTCAGCAAGAAATTCTGTAACCTGACTTCTCAATCACGTTTCGCTGAAAGCCTAGAAGGGCATCACTGGTGGTACTTCCCAGCCCTCAGACAGGGTAGATTTGGAAGGTGGATTAGGAGGTGACGTATGTTCCTCACAAGTAACAATGGAAGTCAGAAAGAACTTTGCCTTTGGCAAAAACATCAAGATCTAAACAGATAAAGTAAAGGCACTGTACAGCTAGAAAAATCAAGTAACAGCAGAATATGATGACTGCACAGGGCAGTTGAGAGATACTAAGTGGCAGTGATCTCACATGGCCAAGCACAAATACACAAGGTGTTAGAAAGTATATGGAGACTCTTTAGGACAGCCTTAACCTGACTAGTTCCCCAACTGTGTTGTGTAGAGTGCCTGTGCAGAAAGCACATGGTCAGTGACCTGCAAAATTATGTTCTGTATGTAGCTTTTTCCATTGCTTTGGTGGTAGACAGTATCTCAGAAAGTTTGACTGCTGGTAACGGTCTGCAGTCCAAACAGATTGGGAGCTGATTCTGACAGAGTGGGCTGCATCCTAATTATGTCCTGAAGCAGGCCTGCAGCCTGGGCTAATGGCCAGCCTGCTCTGTCCCAAACTCTGTGAAGCTCTAGGAACTTGCAAGATCACGACCACAAGCTCTGAAAGAAAGCAACAGCTTATTAGTCCTTTAATGTGTGTGTAATACTTAAATAAAATCCAACAAAGGTGTACTATTTAAGAGGGATTTCAATGCTCAATCCACCAGAAAAGCACAGAAATTATATACAACACTGCTTTTTTCTTTTTCACTTGAAAAAGCACGAACTGTCCCCTGTCATTTATGGTAATACCACTGACTGACTCCTAGATAACTGTCTGGATTAAGTCAGTGTGTCCCTGTCTGAAATGTTTCTCACCTCTCTCCAACAGTTTGCAGTGAAAAAATATACAGTACATGACTCCCAACTCACTCAACCTGATTTCTTATTTTTATCTGTATCACTTATTTCTGTAAAGCATTTGGGGATTAACCTTGCATCAAAAAAGCTGTATTTTTCAAAGCAACTTGATTTGCACAAACATGGCTAAAACAATTTATGATTCCTAAATGTAGGATAGCTGATGCATAGTACATTCTGCTTTTTATGTTTTTTTCTGTCCTTTAATATTTGCTAACTGCTTTGCAGATAGACTTTCCAGACACTAGTTACCAGGATCATCCTATGTACAGCTTTGGCTCTTTTTCAACTGCTTGGTATTCTCAGTTTTTACAGAAATAGCCACTGACGGCAAAACGCAAATATTAGTCAACTCCCTGCTAGTTCTGATTTGATAACTTCCGGGCATTCCCTGCCCTAGATGTAACATACTTTCACGCTGGCTAGTGTCAATATGTTTCCTCTTGATATTCTAAAAATCTGCCATTCTACACAGTCATACTCCTCATTTTAACTTCAGAGCAATTCCAAGTATGCAAGCAAAAGCAAAAATCTAGATCTCAGCTTTGCAGATCCTCATTATATTTCCTTCAGACTTCAGTCATCAGCTCTGCTCTTCTCTGGGAGCCTCTATATATCCAGGCCTCTCTCAGATCAACAGCAACCTTTCTCCTGACTATGGGAGTTGACTCCTCCTTTGCTTGGACTCTCTTTACCATCCCGACTACAATTATTACAACACAGTGTATCCAAAAAAGGCCTCATCACTCCTCCTCTTAGAGGAACTGAGCTATGGAAAACTATCTGAACTTAGAAAATAATTTACTGGCTTTTCCCTAGAATCATTCTGTCACAGACAGTGAGCAGACCCAGTTTCCCAAGACCTGAAACTATATCACCCTTTAATTCAGTCACCTCTGGAGATGTCATGCAAGGGCAAGGTAGAGCCATGGATATGGGGCTGCAACACAATCTCTGAAGCATGAGCCCTGGTGATAAGGATACTACCCACTGCCTCAGGAGGTGTTTCCCCAGCTCCAGTGGGATCCTGCAAAAGGGAACATCCCTTCAAAAGCATATTCTACTAGAACATGTAAACTGCACCTGCCCAGAGCTGGACGTGCTTTCACAAGGAAATTGGTGCACAATACACTTCAGCAAACCACAGTTCTCAGTTCCTCAACGGCAGATTAGGAAATTCCTTGTTTCCATCCTCTTTAGTCATAATTTTTTAGCAGAAGTCCCATCACTGCTGCTTCAACCAGGAAGGACTGCTACAAACACTGTTCCCTTGCATCCTTTGGTGTTCAGCTGTACCTCACCAACATTGCAAGAGCCTTTGAGATACTGGCTGACTCCTTTCACCCTATTCCACTGGTTCACTCCTGAGAAGGACTGTGAATTTAAAGACCATCACATAAAGCTTCAACTTTAACATTATTTATAGTTTCATCTGAGCAAATAGAAAACAGCACCCTGGTGTAAGGCAACTCCCCTTCAATGTAGTTTCTTCAGTGGAAGCAGAGAGGGGACCTGCATTAAAGGAAGGCCCCTGTTTTGCTGCTTCCCAGGCAGCTTGAATTCTGCTTAAAAGCTTTGCCAGAGAAAAACAGAATCTATAGAAACTGACGGTACCTCAGCCAACTTTCACTTCTAGACCGATACATAGCTGTTTTAGGTAAAATTAAGGATAGCTATTTAATTCAAATTAACATAATTCAATATCACCACTCCCAAACCTGAAAGACCTAGAATCACTTCACACCTCAAGATAGTCAGGTACATGAGAAATGAGCTAATTGCCAGTTCCCCTGTCCTTCATGTTATCCACTTTTTCCACTTGTCTTCATTCACTATTCAACCATTTTATGTGGAGACTCCTTCATGTTCACAGTGCTTTAGTCACAGCCCTTGTCCTAGTCCTTTGGGAGGCAATAAGCTAACCTCATTTCTTAGTCAGACATCTCCTACTCGATCCCTTATTATCTCATGAGTATCACTAGTCTGTTCAGTCTTTCAGCTTAAGTCTCGTTGTTGTTCTTATAGCCTGGCAGACAAAAATATTCCCCATAGTAGGAGGGAGCAGGACACTTTGTAGGATGTATTAACATTCTGAGCTGAATCATTTAACATTAGCATCACATGTAGATGGCAGCTGAAGAGGTCATAACAACCTCCCATCAATACCAACCGCCCCCCCCCCCCCCAACGCACACATTTGTACCTTTGGATTCTAATTGTTAACATGCACAGTGACCTTTATCATTTCAGAGTCCACAAAGAAGAGCTCTGGTTATTAGTTTCTTTATGCCTTACCTTGCAGCTTTTTCAGGACAGCCACTTCCATCTTGAGAACTTGCTTGGGCTGCTGAGCTGATTCCACCTTCAAGGCCACATTCTCACGGGTCAGCAGATCCATTGCCTCATAAATCTCCCCAAAGCCACCGCCACCAATCTTCTTCAGCTAGAATGGTACAAGGAGGATTGGTACAATACACAAGACAGATGCCATCAAGTTAGTCCTCACAGAGTCAGGCACTAGCTTCTTTGCTGCATAGGGAGGAACAAACTCAGCTCTCAAGTCTTTTCTGTGCTGTGCCTGAATCCCTTCACTGCACAGTTAGGCAAAAGTGCAGCTGTCCACTTGACAGTACTATGTATAGACTCTTTCCTGTACCACAAAGAACAAGCCCAACAAGCGACGACGTGATAAATGTAAAAGCAAATGACAATGCCTATCACACCAATGAAGTTGCTGCCAAAATTCAAGAAAAGACCTTTCAAGAAGATAGTAAAAAAGAAGACATAAAAACTGTCATCCCCCCACCCTTCAATCTCTGCAATAGAACACAACCAAGGTAGTTGGGAATAATGCCTGCAAAAAGTAAGTTCACTGAAGTTTAAATTTTATTCATGGGATATTAAATGCAGAGTAAAATATTCAAGTGGATATTTTGTAAGATGCTTGACTTGTTTTGCTAGAGAGGCTAGTTCTGTGTCACATTTCAGGGAGCTGTCAACTACACTTGTGTAAAAGCCACAAGTACAGCTCTACTCTCTCTCTCTCTCTCTCATAAAAGAGAAAGAAAGAAAGAAAACCCACCAAATGAAGCTTTTTGTGTCTCTGAACAAAATTAAGGCTGTATCAGAATAGGAGGTTCTCACTACTTGGAAATAGAAGCAGTTGCAACTGACATAAACTCAAAGCTAAAGACATCTATGTTTCAACATATTTGATATGCACCTACTAGAGAGATCATCTGCCTGTTTCTAGAGTAGTCACCCACTCAGAGCAAGCTGAGATCCTTTGCCTTTCCTGGAAGGTGATTCCTCGATTCTCCTTCAGCTGAGACTTGATAGCGTATGTACATATAAACATATACACATAGACAGATACAATTTTTCATCTTTCAGCGACATCCAGAGGTCCTCAGCAGCCATATCCTTTTCTTTAGTACAGAAGAAGTTAGTTAACTTGCAACTCAAGGCGCTGGCTGAGGTCGGGAGCTTACCATGCAGGCATTTTCTCATTGCTTGGGTACTCTGTGGGCGTTTGCTATCTAAGGCGAACTCAGCACAGCCTTTTACTTGACCCAAAGGAGAAATGGGCATATATCACGCAAGAGAAAAAATGAATAAGGAAATTGTTAAATGCAGGGTCAAGAAAGAGAAGGGAAAAATCTAATGAAAACCATCTAAGTAGTAATCATGAGTCACCACCCCATGTTATGCCTCACTGTTCAGGGAATTATTCTCTTCTCATCCCATTCCCCACCTTCCACCAGTCCATAACCTGCTAAGACTGAGATACAGACCGATGTCACCATCAGGATTCATCCTACTTAAATACATGAGTCTCTATGCAAGCCGGGTGTCCAGGTTTCCATTACAGTCCATAGAGTCAGGTGGATGTTTTCATCTAGTCAAGCACAGGTATCTATATCCACTCCCATGTACGCAATTAAAATTAAGCTGCATCTCAGGTGTGCTTTCAGTCCTTTCAGCATCTCACCAGTGGCCACACCACCATACGACTCATTGCAGCTCTTCTTCTTTCTCCTACAGCTTTCTCCTACATGGCCACATCAGTCCCTTGGAGCAAACAGTTACTAAAAAAGTCACTCTACTTGATTCCTTGGAGTGGCAGTCTCTGACTAGGGGGCTCTGGGAACTCTGCAAACTGAACTGTCCTTCAGGACTACCAGATGCCAATGCGAAACAACAACCATGTCCTGATGAGGCAAGCCACTATCAAAAGCCCCTCCAGATATATCGGCAGTTATGCAGGACACAGCCAGCTCCCTTTGAAGTCTCTAGTTTGCCCAAATATCCTGGAAATAATTTGGTTCTTGCAGCACAAGATTCCAGAGCTTAGAGCCACCAAGCAAGAAATGCTACTCTAAAAGACAAAATGCAGCTCCATCGGGAAAATGGAAATTGCACTGTTCCGCACAGGGACAGTTCAAAAAAACCAAACCAAATTTCCCCCCAAACCCCAACCAAAATAACCCTCCAGTACAGATTAAATCTTTTACTCAGCAAATATATAAGACACAGGTGCTCTAAACACAAAGTTTGCCATCCAAGGACATTATATAAAGATAAGACTTTCCTCAAGAAAATTCTCTAGGACCAAGGCATAAGCGGTTCAGTCCCAGGATTGGCAGCAAGGTCTGGAACGAGAACATGTGCTGTGAATCCAGAGTGAAGGACCAAATGGAGAGACAGTGACCTATGAGTGAATGCAGGCAGAATAAAAGCTGTCATCCACAGGCTTCAAATGATGACAATATCAAAGAGCAAATACTGTGATTGGCTATAGAAGCACTTGTATAAAGTTTGCAACTCCTGCAGCCCAACTAAATGGGCTAGTTCATCCACAAATGGCTAGCAAGCCTCATCTAACTTCACAAAAGCTAAGGAAGAGTGGACCTACTTACACCAGACTCTCAGAGTCCACTCTGCTCAAGGAACAACTAATGTAAAACAGGCATGAACTGAGAAGCCTATCAAGAAGAAGTAAACTAGTCAAACTCAAGTTACTTGAATACCTGGCAAAGTTCACTCAGAGCAGTTCTGCACAGGGTAAGGAGAGACTGCAACAGGCCCCAAGACTGACGAAGTACCTCCTTTGTCCCAAGTCTCCTCCTGGAACCACAAATGCTCTTTGCGACCAAGACAAGGTGAAGAAAGAGTCCACAAGATTTTGTGGGGCTTCTAGGAAGGGGTCTAAAATAAACAGGACAGGGACAAGTGTAATGAGAACTTCAGTTCAAGAACTTAAGTCATTTGAAAGGAACGAGGATCTGCTCCTGACACACTAAGTACCTGTGTGCAAAAGTCACCACTTGTATTCAAGTGCAATGCAGGAGCTGCCAACTCTGTCTTGTTAACAAGTCTGAATCCCCAATACGGAGAGATTGGGAGAGATAAAGAGAGCCATCCATTCACCATTAATAGCTATACATAGTTCAAAGTAAGTACAACTTATGTTCGACTTAGTTCCTTCCCCCGAACAAAGAAGTCCACATCATTCAGAGCAGATGTGTATGAAGTCATCCCTGGGGACTGTCAAAAAGTTGCATGATTCCAATACCATCCAAATTTCATCTGGTCAAACCATCAAAAACATTTGCAAGTAAAGAATGAGGCTCAAAAGACTATTCCTTCAGGTCTGACAGCTCTGATAAAAAGCATAACACTCCCAGTCCATGCCATTCTAAAAAACAAAACAAAACAAAACAAAAAAAACCCCCACATTGCTGTCAGTCAGCCAGACTTCACACACTTAGGGAGCGATAGAAAATTGAACTATCACCAGGCTAAATGCAGATAACTAACATCTTCATTTGTCAAAACTCTGTCAGTCTGCATATGGAAGGAGAGGAGGAAAGGAGCCTAAGGAATACATTAAAGTGATCTAAAATTAGAAATTGGCTCTATGTTGGAAGCATGCCAGGCCTAAGAACTACAAGGTTCCGGTGGATGCCCAGCCCAGCCAGAGATAGTTACAATGGGAGGAAAAATTACGCAAAAAGCCTTCTGGCAACTGAATCCCAGCTTCATCTAAGTATACCACACACCTGCTTGAGCAGGACCTACAGCAAACTCACAGCAAAGCTCAGGCTGTCCAACTTGCACGCTGCGAGTTGGATTCAAAAAGGTCTATGATAAAGGGACAGATTCCCTGCTAATACTGATACCACAATTCTGTGCTCGCTTGTAGGAGCAAGTGACAGATGAAAGGGGGAGTACTCCTTAACTATACACTTCCTTTGGCCAACAGAAGTATTTTTATATTTCTGCCAGATTACTTTTAACCCTGTTCAGTTCCCAGTTTTGACTGGTTCATGGCCACATCAACATCTGTACTAGCACAGCACAGAAAGCCTGCCCAAAGGGTGGGTGCTTTTCAGGGTGCAGAAGTGACCTTGCAGTGATGGCTCTCAACACACAATTCAGCTAGCGTAAGGCCAAATGTTACAAGCACAGCTGGGAATCAGAATTTCTCCTAACTATTTATGCCCTTGTAATTTCTCAGGGCCTCCAAGGTGGGTAATATTTGATGACCCCACTGCAGTATTGAAGACTGCTGTGAACCAACATTAGAAAACATAAAAGGCTATTTTTCCAGTTAAAGTTGGTTATTGCTAGCAAAATAGCTACACATTTCTGTATTTCCGAAGGGGGGGGAGGGTTAATGGGTAGAGCTTCTAGCAGCCCCCAGAATCAGAATTGCAGGACAATCCAATCACTTGAATCTGAATCACTGAATCACCACTTTGACTGCCCTTAAGAAAATTAAAATCAGTTTAAAGTGTTCCCCCATGAGCATAGCTGAGAATATTTTGGGGGTTTTCAGGGCTTTTAAGAGTTTTGCTGTTTCCAAGAACAAAGTTACTTTGTTTAGACTGCGTTAAAAGTATTACTGCCATCATTTAACAGAGAAGCTTAAGCACTCCTGCCTATGGAGGAGAAACTTCAAGCTTGATGAAAAGTATGAACAGGTACAGGCCAAATCTAACTAGGATACAGAGGGATGGGGAAGAATGAGAAGTTGCACAGTCGCACAGTTACAAGCATGTGCACTACTGCAATTAACACTAATAAAGACTAACACTCTCTCTCCCTCCTGGCTCTTCCCCATGGCGGCTGGTAGTATCTGCACCCATGCATCTGAAGCAATGGCTTGAATGTGACCATTGGCAGGAATGCGTCCAACTTCAGCTTTGTCAGGAACATGCACCAATATGACCAAATTGTAGGCGTGAGAAAAATCTCAGTTTGTGCCCAGGGAGAACCAGCTAAAAGCTGGAAGCAGGATTTTAGGAGTCCATTAGCACAAAGCATATTTCAAGTCCTTTATGTCAGTTAAACTGCGCATATATCATCCTCCCAAAACAAGTATACATGGTCCAGCCCAGAGCTGCAAGAGCGCAGCAAGACTTCCCTGAAATTGCTCCAGACAGCTTCTGGGGGGTCTCAGCTTTGCTGTCTAATCACAGAGAAAACAGAGATTCTCCATCTGCTCTCAGGAAGCATGGAGAAATAGGAGCAGTTTGAATTCTTAAATATAAATAGGCTGGAAGGAAAAAATAATAATAATTAAAAAAAGGATAGGCCAGGCAGAAAAGTGAAGGCTATGGAGAAAGCAGGAGCAAAATACTATGATGAAGAGAGGCAAGCAATGGGGGAGGAACAGAGAAAGGTGGACTGCCCAGGAACATAAAAGAGATAAAGGCACATGGTAAGCCAAGGGAAAGGATGATACGTTGTCTGAAGTGGACTACTGAAAATAATCCTATCCACAACCTGGAACTGAAGTGTTTAAAGTTCTGAGTCTCTTTAGTCCTCTGCTCTTCACAGTCCACTGCAAAACTCATGGGGCAGCTGTACCGTAGCTAGCCAGCAGAGAGAGACGACCTACTGCTACTACTACAAATCACTGGCAGTTCAATCAGGAGAGGTCTGTGCTGGGAGTTTAATGATTCAGGCACTGCTAGTAATCCAAATTAAAGAAAGACAAAATGGCACAGACAATTTTTTTTTCATTTTTTTTAAAGCAAAGCCAAAACCCAGAAAACAGTAACTCTTGGAAAAGCATATACAGAACTTACACTGTAAACTTAATGTGATCCTATTATACATTATATTCTAGTGTCTTTAACTGAAGTGATAGTATAATGCCACTTTCTTCCCCTCCTAGGGAACCTCACTTTATGAATAAAGAGGAAACTTTACACATAAGAGGAACCACATCCTCTGAACAAATCTGGTGGCAATGAAACACGTCTAGAGGATCAGATTCTCCCCATGTCTCTGCCGCAGTGTTCCTACATGATTCTAGTCAAGCATTTGAACCCTGGCTGCTCACAAGCAGTCACTAATCTTATGCCCTCATCTGCTAGATGCCTGAGGCAAAAGGGCCAGGTCCAAACTATGGAAGTGCTGAGCATGCCTAGACACACATGCAGTCTAGTAGAGTTCTGCTTTGGTCATAAATATTAAATCCAAAAAATAAAATAAAATATCTAACTAATTTGAGACCCTATTTGTAAAAGAAATTTGATCATTCTCTCTTACATCACCTGGTAAAAGCATCAATAAAAAAATCATTAGTATTTCTGACACAGATTCTACAGCAATGAATAACACAAAAAATGATTTTAAATGGCAAACTCATACTGTGAATTTAAATGGATAGTGAGACCTTCAGCCACACATGAATATATAGAGGATGAAACGGTTACTAATTCAAGGACCACATCCAGCTTGCACACTGAATGAGGCAGTTGTCCCATAAAGAACTAAAACTCTTAACATATAATGATATGATTTTAAAAAGGTATCATGATAAATTTACACAGAAGTTGTATCAACAACCTTAAATATGGAATTTCTAACTTTTGGTGTGGCTGATGTTACAACCTTAAACATTTGCTTTAAACTCATTTTAACGTAACTTATTTACAGGCACATCTCTAATATTCTTTGCAGCAGTAGCTTTAAATCCAAGTTTCTTACCAAAAGATGACTCAGTCAGTTGCAACAGTTCAATCCTACCTAAAAATCCCCAGCTGGCTGAGTCTTCTAAAAATACCAAACAGTCTAAAAAACACTAAAGCAATATTGACTATCTTCTTGCAGTATCTGACTGACACGTTAAACCAGACCTCTCCACTGTTGCTTGCTGGAGCTCAGGGTTAAACAGACATGTTTCTGTACTACTACAGGAGTAGAAGATCTGTTTAGAGCACCAAAGGAAGCACAAAGCCAGAGCTACTCACCACTTTCCAGCGATCTTTGACCACATAATTGGCCGGCAGGATGTCGACCTGTTCCCCTCCTCCACTCATGTTTGGTTCGTCCTTGATGACTGCTGCTAGGCACTGCATTTGCCAGCCAGAGAGTATTTTAGTAGCTCCCAATTTAAACGAGCCATTTATCTGTGGAAAAATGGGGAGGGAGGAAGGAATGACAAAATTAGTGCAGATCATGGCAGAAGGGCTTGCTACATCTCCACAGGTCTTGCTCATGACTTAATCAGAAACAGTCTCTTAGGAAAGAAGGCAAACTCACCTTGCACACACCTGAGCTCACTCCATGCATAGGCTTGGCAGACGCAACCATGCTTCAAGTCAGCAGCAAAAACTGAAAGGGTGACAAATTACTGGCTATACCATGCAGGAGTCCAGTGCTCTTGGGCCTCACAGCCAACAAGCCAAAGAGAATCTAACGCCAAATTATGCTGCAAGAGCTGTAATTGCACCAGCCAAAAAGGTCTTGCTTTAACAGAGCAGCTGCTGCATTGGCAGTTTTTATGGTTTTCACTGGACGACATCCAACACAAATCAGACAGGTTTGCCAGGTACTGCATTCAATAAGCCTAAAAGCATCTGAATAGGGTAGAAGGGCCTTCAGAGAGCCAGACACTACCACTGTAATGAACAGCCAAGCAAAGAAGATGGGGATGGTTAGAAGGGGCTTCAGCCATATGCAGATTAGTCCTTCTTGTAACACACACTGCTAAAATTACCATGTTAAAATACAGAAAGATACCTCATTCCTATGGTATTTGTATTATATCTCATCCCTTGTCTTTACAGGGAGTTCAAGATAGGCTAATCTGAAATTAATTTGGGGTTTGAATATTTTAATTTAATCCTTCTACAGAAGTGATTTTCAGATACACATTAACTCCACTTCCCTGGAAGCAAATGAATTGAAACAGGACTAATAAAAGATCTTCCTCAGGCATTTTCTCTCTTCCTGTAAGATAATTTTTGGCCTTGGAAATAGTCCAGACTGCATGAATCTTTTATTAAGTTTTCTTGGCAGTTCTGTCGTCCTTTCCCAAGAATATTCCATATTTTCCTTCCTAAAAATGATTGTCACTGCAGTGCTCTGACTGCAAAGTTAAAATCAGGTTAAAAACGTACAGACCAAATTAGAAAAAAAGAGTAGAGCCAGTCATTCAATCATCACACTTCTTCATGCCAAAAAAGAAAAATCACCAGAAAATTATGAGATAGAATAGAGAGGAAAAAAAAGAGGCCACTTCCTAATAATAAATGGTCTGAAAAGGAAGGATAAAAAGCAGCCAGCATGTAGTGTGCACAAGGAAGCAGTAGATAGAAATATGTCACAAAGTGCAAGACATACAAAGGACGATCAAACAAAACAAGACTAACATCTCAGAGAAGATCTCATTCTAAAAACAGAGGATAACTACCTGGAAGAACCCAACAGCAGGCTAATGCTGTAAGAGGACTTCACAGAAATGTTCACACACCTCAACTTCTGCTAGAGTACAATCAAAATGATAACAGAGAAGAAGAAACTGAATCTTAAAGACATTTCAGAAGAAAAGACACTTCAAAATGCTCTGGGTTCTCATAGAAAGAGTCCAGCATCTGTAGGGGGTAGCAATTCTTTCAGTCTCCAGGTACTGAAGGCAATAAGCAAACTGGAAAGGTCTCTAATGAGAAAGTACTTGCTGTGTTTGGCAGCACAACATACGTGCTTCTTATTCCTAAAGAACAAGACCAGTGCCATTCCCAGGCTCCTTTCTGCTGTGGCAGAAGAGCTGATCTGACCAGCCCTAAGCTACCAGTGAGCTTGCATATGCTGTACGGCCACCCTCCCCGCACATCACAGCAGACGGCACAGGAGAGACACTCCGCACAAAACTACTTCTAAGTCCGACATCATGGCATTCCCATACTACGTAGAATTACTTGTTAGGTTTTTTTTCTGTTATTTGAAGAAAAGTCATTTAACCACAGACTGTCCTAAAACTTCAACGTTATGAGAATATGAAAGACCCCAACACTTACAGGAGCAGAGGCAAGGATGCCCTCCCTACTCTTACAAATCTTCGCTAAGCATTACTCTGTGAGGACAATCACAGCACAGTGCAGGCTCTGGTTTGCAGGGGATACAAAGGCAGCTGAAGATCCAGAAGGTGGGGTTTTAGGAACAACAAAGAAAGAGAGAAGTTTGGGAGGTTTTCCACAGAAAAAGTCAGTTATGCTCTAATTTCCACTTTGAAGCAAAACATCTAAAGAGTATTGGACGTGATGCATGTACTAGTGATGCATCCACATAATGAGATTTCAGTGTAGTGATTAGTGGTGGAAAAGTAATCCCAAGGAATAATTTTAGAGGAAGGACAGAACATGAAACTTGGTGTCCAAAGCTGGGCAACACAGAAGTGCTTTTTCAGGTGCTCTAATTCACTTTCCTTTATCTATTCTGCACAAAGACAGAATGTTTGTCATTTAAAGAAGTCATCAGAGGAAGTTTCACTGGCTTTGAAACAGAACAAAATCTCAATTACAGTGGGAAAAACGAGTCATCTCTCACATTTAAAATTCTGATAAGGAAATTATTCTCCCGGGGCACTACCGCGAATAGCAGCCATTTGGTAATATGAAATTATAGAACAGTTTACCGATATGCTCTGCTTGGTATAGCCAGAGTGATGGAGCCAACCCAAAAGCCAATTTAATTACAGTCTGAGACAAATTTCAAGCTGTTTTAGATCACAGTAGCAGCACAAAGCAGTGATAACATACCAAAAATCAGTTCCTGAGGCAGTACTATTACTGCTCAGGCCAGTAATGGTTTACCAGAGTAACACTGATGCATGTCTACACCCACAGCAAGATGTAACACACGCTAACCAAGATCTCCAGGAATGTCACTGAGAAACAGCAAAAGAAGGGGCAAAAGCTACTTTTGTGCAAAAAACAAACACATCTATATTATACTTCTAATTTATGCATTATTTTAATTCCACCTAAATCATTAAAACATAGGTTAAAGACTGTTTGACTAGCATCTAAGCCTGCAGCTTGCCCCCTACTAGGGGCTGAATTTGCTTGCTGGTGCAGGTACAGAAGTGAGGTGACGAAGGTGGGTCAGTGGGGGAGAGGAGAGGTACTATGGTCTCTTCTGCAACACACAGCACAGAGCAGGCATCATTTCTGCATATTAAATGTTAAGCTGTGCTAATGGAGGACTGAAAGAGAGATGGAAGGATTATAGTGCTCTTGATCTCCAGTAAAGCTCTTCCTGATTCAAATGATGACCAAATGTTATGAACTCTGAAATATCTCCATAACTTCTAGCTTTAAGAGACACAGACCGTGCAACATAAATGTACATAACTTGAAGACAGTGACTGAGAAGACAAAAACTTACAGACACCACATTTCCCATAGGAGTAGTCAGCCTGACAGGAAAAGATTACACCCTTCTCCCAAGAAGCACAAAGAGCTGAGCAAGTCTAAGATCCTCTGAAATTAGCTTCCTAGAAAGATGTGAAGCATGATGAAAGCAGCTGTGAGAAAGCAACAATGACGACAACAACAGGACCAAACCCTGTCTCTTGGCCAATCTCAGCGTGAGGAAGTGTGAAATCAGCTCTTGCATATGGCTATCTCTTCCAGCACATACTGGAGAATCTTAGAAGTTTTATAAATCTGGTCTTGGCCTTTTTTTTTTTTTCTTTAATTAAAAAAAACATGCTGAAGCAGGTTAACATGCCACACTAAACATTCTGACACACTGCTCTGCTAGTTATGCCTTCTACTTGGCATCAAGACAGCTCCAGTCAAAAACACAGGGCTAAGTGGTCTCTTTGTTTTTAAGGCAGCCTGCAAGAAATCTGATGCAATGTAGCAGCAATTATTGAGCTAACATGAAAATCCAGCAGAGAAGCATGACTGTGATAGGCACAGAAATAAGCTTAGGAGAAAAGTCTGTAAGAAAATTATTTCAGTGCAGGGCCTGATCTTGCAACCTATTAATCTGGCACAGTTTTCTTATATCAAATATCTCTGCCTTGTTCATGTATTTATCAGGAGGCCAACTCAGAGCAAACAAAAGTAAGTGGGAATTCATACAACTTGTTAAGCTGCAGAACTTGCTGCAGGAGCTGTAGATGCTAAAAGCTTAAATGGATTCAAAAAGAGTCTTGACAAATTCATTTAAAAAAAAATCCATTCATCAAGCACTCTCACACAAAAAGATCTCATCTTTAGCTTAGAAAGCCTCCAAATAATAAACCACTGAAGGTAGTAAGAGCATTCTGAGGAGTCATTGCTATATGTTTTCCCTTATCCTCTACCCTACATATACACTCTTGGCCAATTTTGGGACTGGGCCTGTGATATGACTCAATATGGCCAGACTTGTGTTTCTAATTCTATATTCCCTTCTCTGGAAGTAATTGATACATCTCCCTGATCCCTCCAAGAAGGTCAGAGATCAAGCAATAAAGAATCAATTAAAAGTCACATAGCTACAACCCAATTACCTATGTTATAAGGTTCTCTCTCATGTAAGCAGCATTTTAAATATTTTTCCAATAAAACTGTTTACACAATCTTACAGGATCCTAGCATTCTTAAAATAAAACTTATTTGGAACCTTTCTTGTGGAAATCTCTAATATATATATGAGATGCTCCCTATGTTAGATGTATTTCAATCCCAATATACTGTGGTAGCATTGCTCAAAATGCAGCCAAACCCAAGCAAACAACAATTTGAAAACTCAGACGCAAGGTGGTTGTTAAACAGCGGAACAAAGCTGTGGAGGTCTGTCTCTCACCATCTTACTAAAGGTCCTGGATATTCTTAAGTGTCTTAATCTCACTGCTGAAGAACTGCAATATCCCACTTTATTTCAGGGCACATCCTCACCTCTGGAAGCCTACAAATTAGAACAATTAGAACAAGTGAAGTTCATTTAGACTGCTGAAGCTCCGGACACTCTTGACTTGATCAAAATGTCACCCCCACCATGAACACAGGATGCACCTTAATAGCAGATCCCAACAGTGTTTTTAGAAAGCTGATGCAAACTACAGCTTTTCATCAGGTGAGACAAAACTGGATATCTGCAAAAATATAGGAAGTAACCCCAGCAAGCTGCAGTCTAGAAATCGGTTAAATCTCCCTTTCTGATACTTGAATGGGAGGAACAAAAAAAAGTTGTAAATAGAATTTAAGCATGACCTGGCACCATGAATGTCAGTTTGAAACAGCCCACATAGAAGCAAGTTTACTAGCATTAAGCTGAAATGAAACTCATGGAGTAGGGAATAAGAGGATAACATAGCAAGTAGGACTGGGAGTGCTTAAGAGAGAAAAAACAGTGGGGCTTCCAAGGGCAACTGAGCAGCAGAAGTGGGGCTCAGTCAATGCCAGCATTAACTGCAGGTACTCAGTGTCCCTCATGGTTTTACAAATCTCACCTGCTTCCAAGGAACAGTTCCAATTATAAAAATTAAACCCTTCACATTAAAAAAAAAAAAAAGTCTTTGTATAAATAAGTTGTACCATGCACCAGCATTCTATTAATATGGTAGATATGCCTATGACAGTATAGGAAACAAGTTGGTTAAGAAATACAGTGCACTGGGCTAACCATGCTTCAGCCCTGGAATGCATCATACCTCCTGCTGAACTTGAAACAGCAATTAAAAACAGTAAGTCATACACTGTTAGGGTAGGTCTGACATCAGGAGCTTGAAAGGTATTCAGTTGTTCCTTGTAGACACATATCTTCCTTCATTGCCTGCTTCTGCTGTAGCAAATCCTGCTTAGATAGCAGGCTCAAATCCTAGCAAGTGTGGCTTAAAGTCTCCTTTTCTATGACATATTCTTCTCATAGACATGCAAGCACATCAACCTTAAAAATTCTGGATTGTCTTTTACAGCACCTCATTTCTGGAAAAAACAAAAAACCTGAAGGTGAAGTTGCACGATACTAGGACTATTTTTCACCCTTAAAAGGTCTCTATTTCATTACCATTAACGACTGATGTGTCTGCGACTGCAANAAAAAAAAAAAAAAAAAAAAAAAAAAAAAAAGTGCTGCAATCAAGAGAGACAAGTCCAGATTCTCTGCTACCACCAGGCTGCACTAAACAGAGCATACAAAAATATACTAGATATGATAGCAGAAGCTCCTTGACAGCACTACTATGCAACCCGGTTGCACAGCCAACTGGACTTAGCTCGGCCTCCACAATGACTTGGAAGTATCGGTGTATGACTTCAGCAAAACAAAAACAAAAAAATCCCAAACCATAATTTCATATTGCCAGAGACTGTATTAGCAAACATTACAAAGCAGTGAGTGATTTCTGTGTCAAAACCACCTATCTGCAGGGAGAATCAACACAGTTACTTTATGACAACAAATCATTAGGCATGCACAACAGGTAAGAATGCCTGCAGTTTATCTGAACCTAAGCCTCTACTATCAGTCTCAGCAGTAAAGCTAGGAAAAAAGGGAGGAGCAGAATTTGAGAGGAAAGTCTATTACCTTCCAGTCTTCCTGACAGAGTTGCTCCAATTTTTGATCCAAGGAGGAAATTAAAATCCAACTCCAAGAAATCCCTCTCATAACGCAACATACATAACTTCTACCAGTATAAGAGAGAAACATTGTGGTCTGCTTACAATAAACATTTGCCTGCAATTTAAGTATATCTACCTGCAAATTCAGTATAGATCCCTTTTTGCAAAGCTTGAGCAGTCAGCTGGTAGCTGAAACAAATATGTCTGAATAAAAGCAAGAACTAAGTAGGGGTTATACTTATGATGTCAAATCAAATACTGATCCCAAAGTGCTTCTGACACCTTCAGGAACATCTCACAGAGGCATGTTTTCACCAGCAAATCTGATCCTGGACCAGTTTGTTTAATTGATCCTCAGTATAATCCAAAGGGTCCCTTTAAGGCAACTCCCCTCCCTTCCGCCTGGAGAGGGCTTTTGTGGGGAGCCTGTTATTCATCTTCCTTCAAAGGTGGCCACTCTGACTCCCTCTTCTCTTTACAGCCATGGACAACAGTACCTATCTTGAGACCTTATTCTTGGAGAACAGTATTTTACCTTGAATAACCTACTCAAATAGCCATTTGGTAAGCTGATAACATCTGTTACTTCATGTTCTTGTATGTAACCTATGTGGGGGTTATTAAAATGCTCACAACTTGAGGCTAATCATTTTAAACATCCATACCAGGGAAAATAGTGCTTGTCTCATCCATTAAAGTCATTATATCATAGAGGCATGTCATCGTAATTACAAAAGATTAAATAAACTCATCAAAAAGCTATCCAGAGGATAGGAACACAACAGCAAGTTCCTGCTCAGAGATGACATTGTATTTGATATTTCGATTAAAATTCTCGGAGATGGACTATTTTGCAGGGAAATCCACATATTTATAGATCTGCTACAAAGACTTTGCTGCCAAGAGCTTTCTGAAATTTAATAAAAATTAGGATAAGCGGCAACTGCCACTTGCTGCACTGACATGTCATATCAAACTAAATAAGACTAAAAGGGACATTAAAATTCTTCTAGTTTTCAAGCCTACTGCTGATCACAGTAGAGATTCTGTTTATAATTACTCAGAAGAGATTTCCTGGGACTGACAGAAATGTTTTATCATGCCAGCTCTTAGTCACTTAAAAATCATCTCTCACCAGCACTTCTATAGCTATTTTTCCTGTTTTTCTGAGAAACTCTCTTACATACTTGAAGCATGCTCAGTGGAGAACACTCAGCTTTCCTATGCCCCCTGTTTTTGGCAAATTTACAGTTACTTTCTCTGATCTGCAGTCTTACAATTTTTTGGTTTGCTGACGGCTGCTGACTTGCCCCAAGGTGATGTCCTCATAGCTGACCCACTTTTTCTTCTATCCTTCAGAAATCCCCGTACATTCTCAACCACATCCAATGGTTCTCAGAGCTTTTTCCTCAAAGACAAAACTCAAGTCCCCAGAGGTGTAAAACTTATTTTAAGATTGGAAGCTCAAATTCCATGTTTATTTGAAGGGTCTACAATTCTATAGGAATTTGTTTCCTTTGTAGTTGAGTGAAAGATAATATTAACAAAAAACAATAACATCCAGACAGGTAATGGCTGTTGCCCATGTCTGTTTCTCTCTATGCCTGAACATCTTAAAAAAATATATATGAAAACTCTTTTATATGCAAGCAAGGTCTGTTTTGTTCTTTCTGCACTGCTTTGTAAGTTAGTTTCCAAAGGAGAAATGGTGGTCTTGCCACTACAAGATTATGGAAGAGCTTTACAAACTTGTCTTGATTGCCTCTAAATAAGCCATTTCCACATGTGTCAATGATGGCATCTAGTCCACAACTGTCAGTACCTGCTTGCATTTTCCTAGCCCATGCAAATAATTATTTCCTATCTGTAATCTATGATAATAGGTTTTTTCTATCTGCTGAGTTTAACAGTTGTATGAATATGTATCTTCTAATTCTGCCATTAAATCTTTCAAAATATTACACTGGATCACTGTTCTTGACAGAAAAGTCCCTTGAATATTATTCTTAGCAAAAACCACTCCAAAATGTGTTTTTCAGACAACTCGTTATAATATATACATCTATTGTGATCTTTAATTTGCCAGAGCTGTACTAGGTAACTGGATACTGAGAATTTCCTATTACAGAACACAGATGGTCAGAATTTGTTTCTGTTAAAAAGCAGCATAAATCAGATGCTATTGCTATCTAAAATGAGATTTTTTTACATGAAAATAAGACATAAGGTTTCAATTCTGTTCATAACTATATTAAACTTATGGAAAACTACATTAGGTACCTGAGTGGGCAAGTGCTAACCATTTTTCAAACTGATCTCTACCTAAAAAGGGTAATTATGCATTCTAAGTTCAACATGCCAGGGTAAGCTGGCTACCAGAGAGCATTTTTAATGATACTCCACAGACAGAACAACTGCTACTTCAAATCCAGCTGAGGCTGGTCAGGGTGAGGAAGGAAGAGAAATCATTTAATCACAATGAGAAAGACAGATAGCAATAGCAAAAAAAAAAAAAAAATGTTTGGCAAAAAACAGCAACTGCACTAAAAATATCAGCTCCTGAGTTGGCAGACAACTTGCAAATAGGCTGCAAAGACCAAAGCAGTCGGATACCCCTGAGGCTTAGAACCCAAATGCCTCCTGTCATTTCCCTTGTACTAGCTATTGTAAGAATGAGAAAACACTTGACTACCTGCACTTTGAATTTGCACCTTTTACCCCTTTTTTCCTGCTAGCTCAAAAGACAAAGCCCCTTAAGCCTCAACTTTGCCCAATACAAGTACACTATCCTGGGTCTCTCTAGATACAGGAAGCAAAGAGTCAAGAAAAAACAAGAGTCAAGCAAAACCAAAAAGTGCATCTTACACAAAATGCCTCTCAAAACTCAAGCTAAGACATCTAGGAACAAGGCATATAGGTCATGCCTACAGGCACAGCATTGCTACAGATACAAGCAGAGAAAAGCAAGGCAATTGTGTCCTTGTCCCTTGTCTACCACTGGTGAGACAGAGAGTGGAATACTGTATAATGCCAGCATCCACATCTAACGGTCACTGAAAGGCTGAAAAATGACTTTCTAGCCACTTAAAAAACTAAACTCTTTAAAGTGTATGTATCTCATCCAAAAGGCAAATAAGAGGCAAATTAATTTAGTGTAGAAGTATCTCCCTATGGAGAAAAATTAAGAAACTAAAGGGCTCCCCCTGTCTGGCTCATTTTCTGCTGGAAGTTGAAGCTAGACAACTCCAATTTGTTTTTCCTGGCAGTTTTCTTTTCCTTATGGAAAGCACCTAGAACAAGGGAGATGGTACTTTCTAGATCTCTTGTTCTTTTCAGATCAAGGCCAGACACCTTTCAAAAGATATGCTTTAGCTGCTATAAATCCTACTTTTTTGATGGGGGGAGGTTAGTTCTTAGATACTAATGAATAACCATTGAGAACCAGTGGCACAGTAGTACACCACATTACCTACAGTCCCTCCTCCACGAGGTCTACAAACATACATTGATCCTGGATCCACAGCTTCAGGTTCCTGGTTAGCCAATCTAAAAACTACCTGCAATGAAGAGAAACAGCTCCCCTCTCCCCTGCCACCTGTGAGCTCTTGCACCCAGGACCCCGCCATGAGAAAGTTCAATGACCTGTCCCAGCAGAAAGTCTATTCCTCTTCCTTATCATTATGGTTATCTCCTTGGCTTAAAGCTCCTTTAACTGATCCATTGTAGACTCAGTTAAACACAAGTGCCAGCACAATGAAGGAGCAGTACCTCAGATCCATTTCAGCTTCTGTCAAGCTGCACGCCACGTCTCTCTTGATAGCAGGAAGCCCTCAGCCTTCCACGAGATCACAGGATGCAGCCACTTCTGTTTCAAAGCAGTGGAGTAACTCTGTCTGAAGCCAACTTTTCTTTTCAAGGAAAGCAAAATTTAAAGGAACCAGTTAGTTTTGAAAACTTATTTCATAAACCCTAAACTAGTAAATTTTAGAATCTAAAGCATCTAGATTCTATTTAAACAACTAAAGACATGTAATTAAAACACAGAGTTCTAAATCTCATAACACAATGTTGTCCCAAAGATGCCTCCTATTTTCTGAATGAAGTATTTTGCACAGTGACAAGCTAACTCTCTCTCCTTCATAAAATGAGGGAAGCAAAACATGCAATTTAATGAAGCATCCAATTAAAAGGAACATTGGCCTAACACCTACACGAAGGTAAAAACTATACAGCTATACAACTCCCTTGTTTGAGTGAGCAAAGCAAGCGCCAGGAATTTAAAGGATAGTTTGCCTATAGGTCAACAAGACTGTGGAGTTCCGAGTCCCTAACTCCAGAAGTGAACCACAAAAAAAAGTTATGCTAAGAGAAGAGGGAAAGAACAGAATTAACTACCCCTTATTTTTCCCTTCCAGTCCCCATTACCTCTAAAAAGGCCTACAGTGGAGCTGGAAAGCAGGCAGCAGTCCAGCAGAAAGGTGAGACAGTTACAGTCTACTTCAAATGCTGCATGTACAGCTACGTACCTCTGAACAGATGTTCATGCACACATGCACCTCAGTCCTCAGAAACAAAGTATTGCTTTTTCAGGTTAGGGATGGATGAGCTGCAACAATTCAGGGTGTTGGGGAGGGAGGAAGAGGAACTTCAGTTATATTCCTACCTGCAGACTATCAGTGATGCCAAGGCGGGGAAAACATCATGTGGCAACAGGGCTTTAAGCTGACTAGCAATGGTCCTGTTGGTGAAACCTTCTCATCAGATGATGGTAAGCCATGCTCTAGCATCAAGAACTCCCACTTGGGAAAAGGGAGGAAGAGGAAGGCTGCAGTGATGGCTCACTAAACAGACATTTAGAAAGCTGAGTTTGTGAGGTGAGAGGACAGCATGGAGACCTGCTAGTCAGGTATGAAAGTGGCATAGAGGATATTGGAAAACAGATTCTCAAGAAGAAGAACTGGTTGTATAGACCTCAAACATTTCCCCCCCTCAAATAAGTTCAGCATGGAGAAGATGAACAAGAAATGACTGTTCATTGCTTCTTCCAATGTATCAAACAAATGGCACCAGGCAACTCTAGTGGGTGGCAAGTTTGAAACAAATGCAAAGCATAGTACAGCTGTGCAGTGCCCTGCTATTCAACACTGTGAAGATTAATGTTTACACTGGGTCAGAAAGCAACTAGACAAATACATAGGAGAAAAACAACCAACCAACAAACCCCCCTCCCACAACCAATGGAGGACAACTGAATACAAAGGCAAAAATCTCCGGCACCAAGTCACTGAACTGAAAATGACTGGGAGCTGAGAAAGGACTCCTGGAAATGGCACCATCCCAATGACTCTAAACTCATGCTCCTCCCAGGCATCCAACAGTGGTCACAGTCATAGACAGGATAACGCGCTCTGTGGTCTAATCCAGTACAGCCATTTTTATATTGCACCAGGGAGCGGCTGGCAAGCAAGCTCCATATGGTTTCCAGTGATATAAAGGCCAAGAATGATAACCTGGACAAAATCCCAAATTCTGTAATTTCTGATGCAGGATAGGAAAAAAATAGGAAGGAATATTAGAAGGAAAAAAAAAAAAGCCAAGAGCACTTTCAGTGGTATGCAGTATTTAAATGGGACCCCCAAAAATGAACAAATGCAGACATGTCTGCATGTTTGTACAGAAACAGGCCTCAGAAGTAAGATGGGTGAACTAGAAAACACAGATCCAAGTAGGAATATTTAAGCAATAGGTACCTCAGGAACTTGATAAAAGGATTGCATTCTCCGGCCTTCCAGGATGCAAGGTACATAGAAAAAGACCAGCTCAAACAAGAGGAGGAACAGCACTACTTACTGAAGAAAAAAAAAAAAAAAAGACTCAAATGAGATAGATAAATGAATTGTATCAAGCCTAAGTGGAAAACTGTAGTAGTAGAGCTACACCATCGACCATCTGACCAGAATAGTACAGCAGCTGTGATTTATTGAGGGAGAACAGAGAGGTTGTGAGGTTACGAAATGCATAACAGTGAGTAACTTCAATTTTCTCATGGAGATCAGGACATGCAACCAAGACGAAATTTTAAACAGTAACTAGAAGCAGCTAGTCATAAATTTTTGAGAGAAAAAGCAATACCTGACTTCTTCTTTAGGAGTGCATGGGACCTGGTTCAAAATATTACTGAGAAGCATTCTGTAATATTAACAATGATATCCTCAAACTCAGAATCTTTTTGGGGACAAGAAAAATCTGCTACAGCATTGATGGTTAAGTACTATATAAAGGACATTAGAAAGAGCAGTCAAGAGAATAAACTGCTTGCAGGGGGCAAAGCTATTGCTTAGACACTCTACTGCAGTCAGAGCAGAAGTATACCACCTATCAAAAAGACCTGTCTTTAGCCAGATCAACTTCTCCTCGGTCCTTTTAAATCGTTTGATTTTAATTCTAATTGAGTTCTTGTACAAACAAAAGTCTTTAAAATAGAAGATGCATGCAAAAGAAGAAAACAGAAAACAGCACAAGTTCTTCCAACTTACATATAAAAACATCAAGAAAAAATAAAGAGATGGAGCAAATCACTAAAGATATAAAAACTACATGTTTTTTCACACATACCAGATCAGAGACCAGTCAGAGAGTCTACTGGATTGCAGATGAACAAGGAATAGAAAGACTGCACAGAGAAAAGATAAGGGAAGATGCAAAGGATTTTTTCTTTGTTGTTTATTTTAAAGAGCTCAGCGGATGAACTGGAAAATAAGAAAGTCTTACTTCTGCACCAGACATGTTCAGAGAAATGAAAATTAAAAATAAAACTGGCAGACAGATGGGAGAAGTCATACTTCATAGACCTATTAGGAAGGACTGGGTGTTTTTAGGAAGATTCAACAAGCATGCAGATAAGGGTCATCCCACTAATAAACAGTATATCTAGATAGCCAAAACCTTCTGGTGTGGTAGCAGACCAAAGGCCCTTAAAAATTAATATGTCACAGGATAAAACCAAAGTTTCTCTCAGACAAATGACAAGTTAAAACAGGGGAAGACAAATAGGAACATATAGTTAAGTTTCACAACAGAGTGCTATTGCCAATGGAATGACAAACCTTGTGTACATATACAAAGTTATTCAGGCTAACAAAAAAAAAAAAGTCTGGAAAACTGCAGACTATGAAAACAAGAAGGGTATAACTAAGGAAATTATACTGTGTACGTCCTCTTAATCTTTCCTTAAGCATCATTGCTTGGTCACTGTTAGAGAAAGGCCTGGAGCAATATGGGCTTTTGGCCTGACCAGTCAGGTTTACAGCCCTATAATCGAGCTCTTTTCACTAGAGATCAACTTATCTGTTTTGCTAACTATCTTTTTATATCTGATCGTCAAGCTACCAAAGGCTCATATACGTATAGCCTCTGGACTGATGGTGAGCCTTGTAACATCTCCTATCCCACGGATGGTAAGGAATCTGCCCTGCCATACTTCCACCTCTCATGGCTGAAATGGATCCCCTTTTTATGGCTGGGCTGCCCAATTTCTCTGCAAGGAAAATTCTGCAACCACAAGTGTTATCTCTGCTCACTGTTGTATCCATACGGCTGGAGTGTCATGTGTCAGCCCATGATCTGCAGTTTGTTCCTTTCATACCATTCAGCAAACTACAGACAAGGCTTGACACAAAAAGGAAAGGGTTTCCAAGCACATCTTACCTGATCACACCTACAGTCCATCAGACTGTCAACATCTCCCTTCTCAACTACAAAAAAAGACCATTTCCCGTGTAAACAGTTCTTGAGTAGTGAAGAAGACTTAATGGAAAACAGTATGGAATTGGGTAAGGCAAAAAGGAATTGCGAGTCTGACGAAAAAAAGCTGCTCTGGTGACTTTTTTTCCATTAAGCCCAATATACTGACTGATCTGCTGTTCTCCAAGAAGCTGAATAGTTCATCTGTCAAACAAAATTTGATATACATTGAGTTCCAGATTGGACTGTTAATGTTAGATGATTTGCCACATTTTCTGGGATAACAGTCATGGGTCTCAGCAGTGTGATACATAGGCTATTTGCAGCTGCTGTTGTGGAGGACATCAAGAGTTGGTCTTGCATGACCTGGATGAGGACTGCCATTGCCCAGCTTGCATCTGGTGAGACTCTTACAGTCAAGGAGGTCTCAATTAGGGATCAAGGGCATAACGTACAAATCACATCAATCTCCTTCACCTCCCACCTTTCTTTCCTAAGGCTTCAATAAATATACAATAGAGTCTCATATTTTTCCTCTGCTCTAGGGAGGAAAGCCTCATAGCTGGCCTTTCTCAGTTCTCCCTCCCTAAGCAATCTTAACATTTATTCCAATTGGACCGTGTCTCAAAAAGACATTTCAGGAGGTTTCAGTAGATTTCAGGGGAAATAACTACTCTTTGTTTTTTTGAGGGAGGAGGGAAGGGAAGCACTAGTTGTACCTATTTTGTATTTTCTTCAGTAAACCAGCTGAGCTTCAACTTCCTTTTGTACAATGGACAGCTCAATAGCTGATGCTTCTGCAATCACTCCAGCAAATCTTGGGCTATGCCTTGCAACATTCAGAGGAGGAGATGCCAACAAACCCAATAAACCCTAAAAAATGAGGGAACAGTTTACAAAGCCCATGTAGATTCTGTAAAAACATATTCCCCTACGAGGGCCTATTTCTGTCTTCTGCTCTGTTGACTGCTTTTAAAGTGCACCAATGTGACTGGAAGGTCAACGTGGAGCTCTGGCAGATAAACCTTACCTAGGTCCTTCCCAAGGACCTGCAGAATTTATCTGGACCTCACACATAGATACATAAGACCAAGGTGGAAAACTGACAGGACAACTGGAAAGGAGAGCCCATAGCAAGACCCATGAGAAAGCAGTGGGCTACCTAGTGGGCTATAAAGTGATGTGGCACTCTTTCTGTAGGAGAAGGCAAGAAACAGCATAAAGGGATTCCAAAGCTAAAGATAAATAAGAAAGAGGGGTACAGGTCTTCCTGAATATGTTTGATCACTCCTGCTCTGGAAAACATTGACTACCAACAGCCTGCTTCAGAGGAGAGATTCAGGCTGCCTTTTGCAGTGTGGAGATACACTTGGCTACACCACTGCACTTTCATCCAGCACCAAAAATAGGCTGGGGTTACAGGGCAGGGGAATAAATACATGGTAGGGGAGGGGAAGGGGACACTTCACTGACGTAGTCCTGGGACCTGTTGTAATAGATTTCCTACACCAAACACACTTTATTTTGGAGGCCCAAGAACATTGATAGGGATCTGACTTTCCTCATGCTAACTATTCCAAGAAAACAGATGAGGCAGGTATGCCTGAGACTGATCCTGATAAAAACTGACCTACAAGGGGATGATAATTCCCCAGGATTTTTTTCTTCAGACAGAGAAGATGATCTCTGCCCTTTCCTGAATGAAGACGATCTATCATAAAGCATATAGAACACAAAAGTAACATGGGTGAACATGACACAAGCCAACAAACATCACATCTCAAAAGTTTCTGATCTCGCATCTCAGATGCATCAGCATGAGAATACTTGTTACGAGCTGGATGACCATAGGCACACAAGAGTCCTAAAAAAAAATCCCCTATAATACTGATGAATAGTTTCAAAAGAAGCTAATAGACTGAAATGTGGTAATGACTACTGAAACAGTACTGATGCACACTGCTCTTTAGTCAAAGCATCTATATGGGCACAGTACCCCTAAGCATTAATGCGGAGGCAGCAAGTAGCATACCTCATCTCACATGCAACACGAGATTAAATTTCAGTCATACAAAGAAAAAGATAAAAGTTATCTCATACTCAAAATCTCCGTTGTGATTCACTAAGGAAGTTTTTTGCTAAGAGGTAGCATTTTCAGTGACAATACAAAAAATATAAAAAACCCTCATGTGCTACAGTAAAATTAAGAAACCTTTTCTTCTGTCAATCAAATTACCTGTACTTTCTCCTTGGAAGCCTAAAGAAATTCAAAAATATAGAGCAAACAATTTATTATACTGCTGGTCTAGACTGCTCAAAAACACCACACCAACAAACAAGTACACAAATCACCCCCCAAAGCACTGGGGGTCTTGAGCTCAGCAGCCGATTGAATCAGCGACACTGATGTGTGACCCTGACACTCCAGTGCATCATGTAGCATTCTGGCTCCTTGTTAAATACCAGATCCACTTCAAGGTCATGGTGTTCATCTTGACAGTTCTCAGCGAGTTAGACCCAGATTATTGGATACCTTCTCTCCCTGTATGTAGGGAAAGCATAATGACTGGAGTCACATCCGCCAACATAAATTTGGGCAGTATAAACAATTAAGGTACAATGGCATGAGACTTCAGCCTAAAAATCTGCAGAAAACACTGTTACGCTTGAAGCAGTAACAACTCCTATCCTAAGAATGCTAATGAAGAGACACTCTCAGTATCCAGCCCCAAACCCAAGCGTCAGAAAGTCATCCCAAGATAACACAATGAAAAAAACTCCCTCCCCAAAAGCTCCTACAAAACGGTCTATTTTCCTAGCATTCAACTAAACATAAAGGAGGCACCTATGGATACACCAAAGAATGCTCATTACCTCACATAGGGCCCGGCCTTGCTGCAAAAAGTGACATATTCTGTACATTTACCTGCCTAACACTTCCCGGCAGGTCGTGGCCCTGCCAACTGGCACAAAGCCTTGCTAATGCCCTCTGCGCGCTGGCTGCTTCGCCCATAAACTTCGAGGCCGTGCCCCCACGTGACGCCACGGCCTGCTGATGCTGGGTGGATGGATGGGCGACACTGTCCCCGAGGTCTGCCACGCACCCCCTGCACTGCCACCACCCCGGCCACCGCCCCACAGGCTCCTGCGCTCCTCAGCATCACCCCGTCGAGGCGAGGGGGGCCGCTGGGCTGCCCCCCACGCGGGTCCACCCTGACACTGCCTGAGGGGGCGGGATAGGCCCCGCCACGGCAGCCCGGGCCCACGGCGGAGGGGCGGGCGAGTGTCTCCCGCGGACCCTGACCAGCGGGCCCGGCCCCTCACGGCGCTCCCACCGCCCGGGTCGCAGCGGGGCG
>NW_020450822.1:214867-272729 GCF_003343035.1 Apteryx rowi | reverse complement strand
CCACCGCGCCGGGCCTGCGACCCGCGCCCCTGCTGCGATCCTGGGCACCGCCGGGAGCAGCGCTCTGCACTGCTGGGGCCGGCACTACCGCAGGGCTGGGCAGCGCAGCGGGGCTGCGACCGGCGCCGCTGGCACCGGGCTGGGCAGCGCGCTGCCAGCGCTGGCACCACCAGCCGGCACCCACTGGGACTGGCGCTGGCACGGGGCTTGTCTCTGCGCTACGGTGGGACCAGCACCCGCACCGCCAGCACTGGCACCTGCAGGGGGCTGGGCACTGCGACACGTTGGGACCAGCAGCAGTGGCGGGGGGCTGCACACTGCACTGGGACGGGGACTGGGACCAGCACTGGCTCTGTCTTTACAGGACTGGGCACTGCACTGTGACTGGAACTAGCATGCTGCACTGGGCCTGGGACTGGCACCGGCACCTTTGGCATGGAGATGAGCACTGCACTGCTGGGACCAACACCAGGACTGGCCCCATCTGCCTAGGACCCTGCATTGCACTGGGCCTGGCACCATCCCCAGCGTGGGGCTGGGCACTGCTCTGAGCTGGCAGTGGAACCAGCTCCAGGAACTCCAGCCATACTGGCCTGGGGCTTTTTACTCCATTGCCCTGGGACTGGGGCCAGCACCAACACTACCAGCATGGGGCCAGACACTGCACTGTGGGTGTCAGCACCAGCATTGTCTAGGCTGGGCACTGCACTGGTGCCAGGATCAGCACCACTGGCATGGGGTTGTACACTGCACCTCCAGGGCAGGCACTGGCCTCATCTGCACAGGCTGGATCTTGCACTGCCAGGGCTGGAAACAGGCCCAGTGGCCCAGGGCTGGGCACAGCACCACATCAGGACCAGTGCTACCAAAACTGTCACCACACACAAAGAAATGGGCATTGCACTGCACAGGAACAATAGACCTTGTTCCTGCATGCAGCTGAGCACTCTACCTCTGCTTTGCATGCAGCTGTACATGGCACTGCAGTCTTTGCAGATGTGTGCCCAGCACATGTCTGCCTGGCCACAGCTGGATGCTCCCATGGTCTGCACACAGCTGGCTACTGCCAACTGCAGTGGGGCACTGCAGCTGAGTACTGTTACAGATGTGGCACTGCTTCTGCCCACCCCACACAGCTGGGCAGTCCCCTGTCACTACCCAGACATACACAGCTGTGCCCCTACGTCAGAGATGTGCCATCCTCCATGCTCCAGCCCGCAGATGCTCACCCTGTACTGACACTGCACCTCAGACCACAGATAAGTGTGGCGCTCCTACAATCAGTACCCCAGGTGTGCGCTCTCCCATGCTCCCACGCTGCAAATGTGCCCATTCCTGTGCCGTGCACTGCGGTTGTGCTTTTTCATTCCCTTTCATCACAGATGTGCACTGCAAATCTCCCACATCCCCAGATGTGCATTGTACCTGTGCCCCAAAGCGTGCATGTGCATTCTCCCATGCTCATACTGTAGATGTGCACTCCCCTGTGTGACACATTGCAAGCAGCACAGCACTGCTCCTGGACCTTCACCACAGATGCACAACATACCCGTGCCTTCTCCTTGTCCACACTGGAGTGACCCAACCTATTGTCCTTTCCCTAGCTGGAGGTTCCCAGCTGCTCTCATGTGCAGCATGTCCCACCAGCTTCTGCAGGACCACATATCTTGACAGTCCCTCGGGGGACATATCTTCTAGCCAGGACTCTTCTCCTCCTAGAGCAGTCCCTTTGGGGCAGGGGTGGCAACAAGAGATAGATGTTACAAAGACTGACATCCCTGCAGACATGACTATGCAAAGGGAGACCCACCATAACTGTTGCCACTTCCAGCCACTCAGGTCACAGAGAACAGGGCTACCACACTTCCGTGATGTTCCTCCATTCACTGGAAGAGGCCATGCTCCCCCAGCGTTGAGGACTTGTTCAGTGGAAACACCCTGTAGAGACTCCAGGGAGTCTCCATTCCTGCAGCAGCTTATCCCCCAGCTTCCAGGGTGTAACAGCTTGTCATGGGTTGATTGCATTCTTGTGCCTAGGGCTGTGTCATTCTTGGCCTATGACAGATGATTGACAGTTGCCATATAAGCTCCCCATGCTGCAAGTCAAGTCCCCATCACTGGTGTCCTCAAGTACTGGTCCCTGGCACTGTGTTTGAGAGGGCTCAAGAGGAAGCAGGCGAAAGGAAGGGAGAAGGCAGGGCAGCTGTCTTCCCCTGAAAAGGCCCTCTCCCATGCTTCTGGGAACCTTCCAGGCCCCTCTTTCAGCACCCTTCCTGGTGCCATGGACGTCTTCTCTGACACACTGCTCTCCCAGGCTGCCTTCCAGACATGTCCAAGGGCTTGGCAAAGCTTTCCCCATGGAGGGATGCACCTGGGGAGGGACTCCTAGCCAGAGATGCCAGAGAACCTCTTCAGCCCCATCATGCCATGTACTGCTGCCAGCATCCATGTGGGCACCTGCTGGGGGGAAGGAGCCCACGTGGTAGAGGGGAGGGTCCTCACAATCCAGAAGAAGAAGGCTAATGGGGCACCAAGCACAGACCCAGTGGGATAGTTGGGTTGGAAAGCAGTTGGCCCTAGCAGTCCTTTAGTGCACTAATAGGCCTTAGTGGCCCTGAGGAGCCTCTCCGGGGGCTTCCACACATACCCTCTGCCCATGAGCCGAGAAGCCCTATTTAAGCTCAGCACTGGGCCTTCAGGCCATGCCTGAGCTGGTCTCTAGCTCAGCCACAGCTGTAGCTGGCTACTGATCCTGCTGATCTGGACTCTGACCTGTGGACCAGCTTGACCTTGGATCTGTCTTGTCACTATGGGCCTGTCCAGCAATAACTGGACTGTGTCTGAGCCTGATTACTGTCATAGGACCTGATCCTGACCTGTGGATTGACTTCCTGGCTTGACCTTCCACCTACCTCACCACTGCAAACTTGCCTGATGATGTGGACTCTTGGTTGAACCTTGCTACCATCTGTGTGTCTGTCTTGCTTGGGTACTGAGCCCTGGCTGGTGGAGCCCTTGGCCTGATGACTGGGTCACTGGCTCCCTTTCCATGATTCCTGCATGAGGATGCCTCTGATCCAGTTTCCTGCTCAAAGCAGGGCTAACTTCAGAATTAGGTCAGGGTCTTGTTCAGGCCAGTCTGGAAGATCTTCAAGGATGGAGAGACCATGCCTTCTCTGCACCCCTCTCCCCATGCTCTCCTGGGGAAGAAATCTTTCCATGAAATCACAATTATGTTGCAACTAGTCTCTCTGACCTTACTCCAAAGAAGGCAGCAATATCACTTTACAAGCTAAAGTGGGAGTCAAGTGAAAGGCTGGAGCCTTCCTACCTTTCTCAGCTGAGTTTCCCCTGAGCAACTGTTGGCCCATGAGTGTGCCCCTGAGGCAAGTGGAGTCCAAGCCCAGAGCACAAGTAGTGAGCTGGAGGAGATAGAAGGGGTTGGTGCTGAAGCCTTCAGTCTTCTCTCCAGATAGGCAGCCCCAAGTGCTGCCCAAGAGGAAACTAGCGTGATGGACAGGTCCATCAGCAAGGACTTGCGGGTACAAAGTGCATAGCAAAGCTGTTGCAGACTGCGCTGGGGCAGGAGAGGAGGCAAATAGCAAGGAAAGCTCAGAAATCCCTTTGGTTTGAAACCCAGCCTTGAGCAAGAAAACCCTGGGGACAGCACAACAGATCACCTGGGCAGGCTAATGGCAACAGTGGGAGGGAGAGCACAGGCACTGACAAGACAGGAAACCCAGAGAAAACAGTGATTTCTCTTCTTTCTCTTACTGCCACAGTGCAATACCATGCCAGTGGTGGCAAGGAGCCTTCAGAGGAGAAGGAAGCTAACTTGGTGCCAAGCAGAGGGCTCAGCCATGCCAATGAGCACAATATCAGAGATGTTTCCTAGTCTTTTTATATTCAGGTCCTGATACTGCAAATATCTCTGCCTGTGTTCAGCTTTATGCTCACACTCTGGAGGCAGGGGGCTTGCTCACCACATTGAGTAAGTCTTGTACATGTTGGCAGTAATTAAAGATAAGGCCAATAACTAATGTTGCTGTAGTAGGAATAGAAAGATTTTCTTTCTTTTACTTTTACTTTTTTTTTTTTTTTTTGCTCCAGCTCTGATCAATCCAGAGGATATCTGCAGCCAAACCCATGCCCTACTCTTACTGGGCACTGGTTTGGTTCATCAGTGCCTGCCATGATATCTGCACAGAAGACCCTTGATACCTGCCAAGGACAGCAGCTATCTAGTGGGTGGTCGTGCTAAAATCTCTTGTAGTGCAATGAGATTGCCCATGTTGGACCAGGAGGCCATCTCAAGGGACTGGCTACACCAGGAAATGACTTTCTCTCTGCAGTGGAGGCCACAACTCTTTGGGAGTCTCCATAATCCAAGGAGGATCTTCTGAATGGAAACACAGTGAATGCAGAAAGCAGTTGCACATCTTTTTTCCACAGCTTTTATCTACCTACAGCCTTTCCTGGCATACTTGCATCTCTTTGCAGTACCATGTATTGTGTAGATCCAGATTAGAACTATCTGCTAAACCAGTCACAGAAGAAAAGGATGGGGAAAGGTAAAAGTGAGCAAAATGAGGTCATTTTGATTCCTTTTTTGTTTGCTTTGGTATGGGAGACTGCCTGTGGGGCAGGCCTCATGGGTGTGCATGAGGAGGCACTGCAGGGTTTTCTAGTAATTGGCATAAGTCGAACTTTCCAATAGGGAGGCTCTTGGGCTGTATTTGTAGAAGGATCTGCATTCTGCCATTTCTGAATGGCTTGGTAGTATAAATTTTTACTTTGCAATTTATTTTGTGTTCTCCTCCTGAGCTACTCCTGTTAGACTGGGAGTTTATGCAGGGAATGTGAAGGCTTTGAAAGACCCCTTTTTTACAGAGTTAGAGGAAAGCAGCAGAGAGGTGATGTTCATTGTCAAAACCAGTCTAGGAATTGAGGAGGACAATGGCTGCAAGGTGCCAGAACTGCGTATGAGGCCTGCCCTTCAGAAGTTACCAGGACCTTTCATCTGCCGCATCACTGTTCCTCACCCACTCCTATAAATCCTCTGTGAATCCAGCTGCTGAGACAGGTACACCCCAGGAAGAAGCTCAAGGCTGTTTGAACTGCCTCGGTCCTGTTGTTTTCAGAGTCCTTGGGCATGAAAGTCCTTCAGACATCCCACATGTCTGGCAATGAAGAGCGTAATGGAGACGAGGATGTACCTAGACAGGGGGTGTGGTATTGTTTCTTTTTTGGTGCTGAAAAGAGGGCTAGTTTATAAGCTAATCTGGAAGAATGCATCTCAAGAGCTGTACTTAATAATGAGAATTGCTATAATTCCCATTTTTTCTTGAAAGTCAATGACCTGATGCTGGCCTTCACCACCAGAAAGTCATATCTGGGAGAAGTAGGAATCACAAAGTCTCAGATCACAGAGGCTCAGCTCCCCTTTCCCCAGCTTTCTTGGAGGCAAGAAAGATTCAGGGTGGTTCTTGTCCTGCCAAGCAGCCTGGCTGAATGGGGAGACCAGGTGACCTCCAGGACTGGATCGTGACAGTTGTGTTGAGGATGGTCATAGCTTTTTTTGAGGAAAAAGTCAAAATTTGGGGGCGGTGGGTCATCTGGGGAAGCATGAGAGAAATAAAACTCAGTGGCGGAAAAGGAAAATCAGTCTTAAATGGAAGAAAACCGGAGAATGGCAGCATTCCCAGAAGATTTCAAGGTCTGCAGCAACCTAGGCAAATTAAATAGCTAGGTTCTCAACCCAAAGAATTTAATTTCATGCTCAGTTTTTGGATAGCCCCCTGCCCCCAAATCTCCATTTGTTTCTTTCATGGAAAGCATTCAGCTGGAAACCTTTTTTTTTTCTTTTTCATAAAAATATCTTTGATAGAAAAAATTTTGAGCAATTCTTAAGCAAACCAACTGAATGAAGAACAACTTTCCATACTGCTATCTGGCACAAGGTGGCACACGTGCTATTGGTTATAATTCATACCCGAAAAGAAATATACACATTCAAAAGCCAGGGAAGGGATAAAGAATTATATTAGCAGTGTAGCAACATCTTTGACTTTACAAGGAAGTTAGAGTATGCTTATTCTCATATGCTATCTAGGAAACACAGCTGAAAACATCAGAAGTGCCAGGAATCCAAATCCTGGTAAAATCTATGTTATTTACTTAGGTAAAATGTCTGGTGATATTTCTAGGATAGGAAAATTTACAGAGAACACTGCCACTGCCAGAAAAGGTTTGAACTTGGCTGAAAAAGTAGGTTAAAGCTGTTGCTCTTGCATGTGAAATGTGCTTTGACTGCAAGAGCTCTGGGAATTAGTTGATTAGCATTTAGGAAGTGCTCAGGTAGTTTGGCACTTCTTAAAGATACCCAAAACTTGCTCCTCAAATATGGGCTTTCAAGCTGGGTGCTGGCAGGCTGGACCAGACTGCCTAAAAGAATTAATTTCTTCGGTTCAGCAAAGAATTCCCTGCTCTGCACAGAGGAGAACAGCAGTGTCACTTGTTACAGATGCTGCTCCTTGTTGAGAGGTTGCATTATAGTCAGGGATGAATGTGATCGCTCAGCCAGCCTGGTGCTAGGATTAGGGCATCACTGGTAAGCTGTGCAGCTGCCCCGTGCTCCTGGCAAGGTGGGGTGCGGAAGAGTGCCGTGATACAGCGGTGCAGGGAGGTGCTTCTCTGATGGGACGGTACGGTGTGTAGCAGTGTCGGTGCACATGGTGACATACGGGTGTTGTTAATGTGACAGGGTGTGTGTGCTGAACATTGCTCTGTGTGTGACTGTGCAGGCAGGAGCTGCTGTGTGTGTTGATGTGCGGGACTGTACTGGTGCACCAGCGTCCATAATGATGATGGTGTGTGTGGGAGGTGTATCTCTGGGTGCATGTCTGTGCAGGGGCATTGTTCCCGGGGCCACGCAGATACAAGGGGTATATCTGGGTGCAGGGGGTTGTCCCCAGGGCCATGTGGGTGCTGGGGAGTACCTGTGTGAGTGCTCTGGGTATATCCAGGGCTATGTGGGAACATGTGGGTGCCGGGTGTCTCTGCGTGGGTGCTGCAGTGTTCCCACAGCTGTGTGGTGCAGGGGTGACCTGATGGGTGCCCGGTGTTCCCAGGTCCATGTGGGTGCAGGAGTGTCTCTGTATGGGTGCAACGGCTGTTTCCAGGGCCATGTGGGTGCCAGGGTGTTCCCAAGGCCGTGTGGGTGCAGGGGTGTCCCTCTGGGTGCCAGGGGTGCTCCTAGGGCTGTGCGGGTGCTGGAGGTGTCTCTGTGCGGGTGCTGCGGTGTTCCCAGGGCTGTGTGAGCACAGGGGTGTCTCTCTGGGTGCCGGGGGGGGTTCCCATGGGTGCCGGGGGTGTCTCTGTGCGGGTGCAGGGATGCCCCCGGGTAGGCGCTGGCGGTGTTCCCAGGGCCGTGCGGGAGGCGGGGGTGTTCCCGGGGCCGGGCCGGGGCATTCCTTCCCCGCGCGGGCGGCTTCTCTCCCTCCGCGGCCGAGGGGTGTTGCCGCGGCTGGCGGGGCGGCGCCGCGGCCGGCAGCGGCGCGGCCCCGACGGCGGAGCAGGACTGTGCCCCATGGCGCTGGCGGCGGCCCGCGCGCGGGGGCTGCGCGCCCTCAGCCGCCCGCTGCCGCGGAGCCGGGGCGCGCTCGCCGCCCGCTGCTGCGCCAGCGGCGCCGGGCTGAGCCCGCCCGGCGGCTACAGGGCCTGGCAGGAGCGGGCGACCCGCGACCCCGGCGGCTTCTGGTCCGAGGTGGCGCGGGGGGCGCTGCGCTGGGACAGCCCCTTCCACACGGCGTGCGAGGCCGGCCCGGCCGGCGGCGTCGCCCGCTGGTTCCTCGGCGGCCGCCTCAACGTCTCCGGTAAGGCCGGCGCCGCCGGGCATCCCCTCCGCCCCGGCGGCCGCTTCTCCGCCTCGCCGGGACGGGCCGCCGCGGGCCCGGGGCGTTGGGGCCGCCCAGGTGGCTGTGGCGGCCGTTGGCGGCGGCCGTTGGGGCCGCCCGGGGCTGCTGGAAGCGTTTCTCCACAGCCCGCCCCGGGGTGTCGTGTCAGCCCGAGGCCGCCGCCGCGGCTCCGGCGGTTGCGTTTGGGCTTTCCGGAAGGTTTGCCCCGCGGTAGCCTGTGCTCGAGCCCCTCTTTGGGGGAAGAATGAGGAACTCGGTTCAATAATGCAGTTCCCTGGAGGATGGCATTTTGTGCCGGCTGGGGAAAATCTCAGCGGCGTTATGAAATACTCCAAACTGAGGAAAAAACCCAGAGCTGCAGATAACCCTAAATAGGCCCTAATAACCCTCACTCTGCCCTCTCCTGCACAGGTGTGCTGGCGCGTTTTCTGCTCAGACGCTGCCCCTGAAATCGCTTTGGCGGAAAACGTATTACAGCGAATGCTTTTTCTGTGTTTAGAAACTACGTAAAGGCTAGCGAAGCCCTTCTGAGACATGGGGTGACTTTGTCAGTCAGGATGCTGTATGCATTCCCTTGAGTTGCCTGTGCCACTCTTCACCCCAGGGGCCACTCAGTGGGGTGCAGGGTGCTGCTTGATCATTGCCCACCCCAGTCGCAGCTGCAGCCCTGTGATGGCAAGGACACTGCAATGCCCGTGCAAAGGTGAACCAAGTGGTACAAAATCCCACTGTTCATCTTTTACAGAGGAAGCTGCAGTCTTTTTTCTGTCTTAAATGAGAAGCTGATTTGGATTGTTTCTTCTAGCTTCATCACTTACATGAAGAAACAGAAGATTTGTTATGATTGTTTTGTTTACAAGGCTGCAAAAGGCAAGAATATCCATGTAAGGGAGAAAAGCCCTGGGAGTGAGCTGAGATCTGCTGTGAGCACATACAGCGTGAAGTGCCGGCATCCCGTTCAGAGGTCTTTGCTCTTGCTGACTTGCCTTAGTCAGCACACGTGAGCCAAGTCTGTCATGTAATGTGCTATTCGACCTGCGTCAGGGAGGATCTAGGAAAGGCAGCGTTTCTTTAGGTGTTTGGGCTGACTTTTGCTATGTTCACAGTAATGCTGTTGCCATAGCCTATGTTGCAGTTCCTGCAGGCAAATGACAGGCAGATGAGGTGACACAAAGAACTGATGTTGCCAGGCAGAAGCAGTTCAATTTCTGCAGGACCCAAGAATTATTTCAAACAGGCTAAACATGAAGGGAACTGGAGCCCAGGCAGGTCTCTCTGACAATCCTAAATACCTCTTAGCTTCTTTCTGGCTCCATCTGCCCTGAGGTCTTTTCTGCACTGTGGCCCAGCTTCATCCAGTGGGATGAAGCCCCGGCCCCTGTCTAGGGTATAACTTGGCAGCGAAGGCTTTAAGGGGGAGGTATGGTTTTTAACTTCATCTCTCATTTCTGGGAAGAGTGCTTGAAACACTAGGCTGTTGTTCAGGAATGCAGAGACTGTAACACCTGTGACTACTGTGTTTCAAAACAAAAGAGCAAACCCTCCTCAGGTCTTCCAAAGAACATAGCTGAGCATCTGCCCTCAAGGGAGGATTCCCAGCTGTGGAACCCAAATGAAGGAGGGTGTGTGCCTGGCCCTGATTCCAGCATCCAGGATCCAGAGAGAAGTGAGATTTTAGCTAGGCTTCTGTAACAAGACTTCAGTTATTCCTGCTGAGAGGAAGATCCTGGCTGAGCACAGACTTTTGGATCTGTTTCTTTCCTCTGGATAGTGGGGCCAGTACCTTGTTCTGGATCCCACATGGGCCAAGTGTCTAAAATCCAGGTATTGCTGGATCCAACTATTAGTTCATTTCTTGCATCTCGTTCTTCTGCAGGCACTAAATGCCACTCAGTTTTCTTTGCATAGTTAAAAAAAATACAGAGACAACTGAAAGACAGATGCACAGAATTAAAAGGTTTTTCCATTGCTGTTTTTTTTCTTTTAAAGCACCAAAAAGATGAGTAGCTTGATGAGTAGCTCTGGTTTTGTCCCTCAATCCCTTGAGTTGAATGCTGAATATAGAAACACGGAAACTCTTCAGGTCCCTGTTCCACAGCATCCTATATTCCCCTCTCCAGACATAGCTGGCTTGTAGGCAACTGAAAAAAACTACTGCTCTTTGCTTGGAGAGACCTTGCAGTAGCATTTGCAGGAAGTGTGAGGTTCGGGCCTTGTGGGTTTATTGCAATATAGCTTCTTACTAGGAAAAGACCCCAACAACTTACTGCACTTCCCAGGCACCAGGTTCTCAGGAGCATGTCTCATCTAAATAGTTTCTATGTGCTTTTCCAAGCACTGTTGAGGAGGCAAGAAGGCATATGGAAAACCCACTACAGTGTAGCTATGAGGGGAAGGTCACTATGTTCTCTTCTGTTAAGTGAGTGAAAGGCACTTGTAAGAGCAGGAAGGAATTAATAGCATTTGGCCTTGATTCACCTGTGAGTTCTTACTGAGCAAAGAGCTAAAGCTCACACTTGGCTTTGCTCTCAGCTGGGGCTTACTGCAGTACAGATTCTCACTGAAATCTAGTACTGCTGCTCGTGAGGAAGAAATGTTGCTGGGGAAACCAATCCACGGTAATGTGATTTACTGGTAGTGTGGCGCAATACATAAGGGTATTGCTACAATAAGCTTGGAGGTAGGAGTTGTTAAGGGTCCCACACCAAAATGCATCTAATTACCTATGAATAGATGAAAGAGTTCTCATAGGAAACTGTATAATAAATGTTTAAAGCATTCCTGATGAGAGCGTTTGACCTCCTGTATCATACTAAGATGACGTGAGGAATTATTTTATCTCCTTTATAGTATTTCTGCAGGAACTTTCATTAAAAAGTAAAAGACTTTAAACAACAAAAGTGCTCTTTTTTTTCTCTTGTGAGATTATGTTTTTGAGATCGATGGTTGTTCTCTAATGAAATATGCTGAATTCTGAGGGAATTCTACCTTCTGTCCATGTTTAGGGACTCATTCCCACCTTAGGTGCAGTATTGTAATTCAGATTTGATCACAGAATAGCAGAAGCAGACTGTAGCTTATTTAAACAACACAAATTCTGACAGCACAATTGTCAGCTTTCATTGCACTTAATTTATCTGGAAGAATAAAATCCTTCCCCACCAGTATTAACATTTCTAGGAAATATGATCTGAAACACTGCATTTTTTGGGGGGTTCTCTATGAGTTATGCAGCATTGTGCCTGATTGTTTTTTGACAGTCTGTTGAAATAAAGTAACTGCCTTTAGAAGAATGTAATGAAATAAGTATGTTTAGTGTAGGTTTGGAGTAAATACCTAACAGGATTAATCTCTAACCGTGAGGCAATGCTGAACATGCAGGCAAGTTTGGGTGCATTCTTTAAAAGTTTCTTTAAGGTAGGTGCTCTCTCAATTCACTTGGACCATCCCATTTCACATAGTTGTCCAGGTTTACTCTACAGTTGTTGGAGGGAGGGATGTACCTCCAGGAGGTAATTCAGCCTTCACATTTTAGGAGGTGAAGCACACAGTTTGAGACCTTTCTCAGATGTCTAGATGAGCTGGACTGACACCCTGTGTTGCTGTCCGTGTACACTTCCTGACTTCTTAGGCCTCCACTGTAATCTGTGAGTTTATGCTAGATCCCAGGGTTTTAGATATTTTCATTTAGGTGAGAGATTCAGCTCTCCCATTATGCCTATGCGAAAAAAAAAAAAAAAAGTTTTGCATGAGCTCTAACTAGAAAATTCAAATGATGCATTGCTAAAAATGCAAATTAGGAAAGACAGTCTGTCAGATTTATGTAGTGAAATGCTCTTCTGCGGAGGACATCATCACAGACAATTCTTCTTATCTTTGTGCTGGTGGGAGCAAGGAAGAGATTTTCTGCTGGTTTACGCACAACTCCTTTGAGTGTCAGTGGAGCTGAGCTGACTTGAACTGGCCAATGCCTCTTATGGGGTTGCCCTCTCTAAGGCAGCTGTACTGATTTAGTATAATACATTACTACAAATACGGTAAAGGACAACTTTTCTCAGTGTCATAAATGAGTGGGTGGTTAGCTAGCTAACAGCTGATGTTTCATTTTATGCTTACTTGCCTTTGTGCTTGACCAAGCTAAGTTTACAGAACATCTTGCATATGTTCAGGCTTTGTTTAAACCTCTGTTTTCTTACAGTAAATTGCTTGGATCAACATGTCCAAAAGTCTCCGGACAGAGTGGCTTTGATTTGGGAGAGAGATGAGCCTGGATCTGCAGTGCATGTTACATACAGGTATGCCAGCTTCTCACAATGCCTGGCAATGTTGTGGGACTTGGAAAAGAGCTGCTTTTTTGAATTCTGATGTCTGTGAAACTCTGCTTTCTTCCAAGGTACCCCAGCACTGAGGACGTGCAGCCACAGCATTGCTGCTGGGTTGTTGTATCATGATGAGATAGCTGCTGAAAAATGGAGTCATGTTCCCATCCAGAAATGATACTCTTACCTTGGGTTCTTCATGGGGAGGTCTTCCTGATCTTAGACACCTATGTAATAAATATATTGCAGGATAAGAGGTACAATGGATGTAAATAAGCAACAGTAGCTGAAGACTGCAGATTCTGATCTGGCATCTTTTTCTGGTTATGGCTTTAATCAGGCCTGCCTGTAGTTGTTTTCTGTCTTAGTGGGAGCTTTCAGGACAGAAAGACCGTACTTCTCCCTGGCTTATGTTCACATCTGCCAGTTAGTTTTGCTTGTTAGTGGTATCCATGGTAAAAGTTCATGAGCAGCTTTCAGTTTCAGAACAGCGGCAAATGTGCTGGTGCAAACAACATCTTGTGTTGTTAGTAGCTGAATCCTTGCTGGAGGGGATTTGAAGTTCCCTATATTTATCTTCTCCATCCCCTGTGCACTTTAGAGCAACCTTAAGGCTGCTCTGAGTGATGCCAACTAGTAATTGCTGCTACAGGTGCTAGGGTTTGCTAGAAGATGGCAGCCTTCAAACATATTTCTCTCCTCCATGGTGTGTACTTTCAGTGAGATGACAGGCATGCCTGCAAAAATGCCTTCTGCATTGTCTCTCTCTAATAAGGGTTAAAGGTTGCCCAGACTTGTACGTTCTTCAGTGCTTCCCTGATGCAGCTAGATATTTGATCATCCACTGGATCAGAGAGCACAGGAGACATACAAAGTCTTGCCATCTAACTCTTAGTTTTACAAGCTATCTTCTGCAGCGTGTGGACAGTTGGGATTCCTGGAACTTTTTGACCGTAAATAGGTTCCAGCCTGGTTCACCTTCAGCATTTATTGAGCTTCAAAAAACATCATTGGCTGGAGTGACAAAGCTGGTCAGCAGGGAGAATGGCTGTACTAATAGCTACGAGAGGTTAGTACACCATACAGTAGAAATAAATGCTGGCTTATGTAAAACTGTGGAAGAAGCTGGTTGGTCTTAATCTCAGCGGTGTTATTTAACCTGTTCTGTAAGTATGTTATGATATAAATGGGTTGTAATCTGCTTGGTAGCTTAGCTAAATGCTTTGAATTTTGCTTTTGCCATCCTGGTGGTATAAAAGGAGGTAGAATCTAGGGTTTGTCCCAGAGCTTGGGGTGATATATGTACTTTTACTGCTGTCTTCATGTCCCAGGTGTGAAAATGGGGGTAGACCAGAGGTGGGAATTGGCTGATGTGCTTTGCGCTCTGGTTAACCTGAGAGGAAGACCAGCCCATCAGATAGCACAGCCTCACTCAAGGCAACTCTAGCCTCCCCCTTAGGCTGTGCTACTTGAAATGTGCTGAGATACTCCGAAGTAAGCCCTCAGACTGTCTTCTTGGGATCTCAGGAGGAATGACAAGCCTTTTCTGAATAGCAACAGGACTGTTTTTTCTTGGCACATGGCATGCCAAAAATGTGTTTGGAGGAAAGCATATATCAGCCTGTGGATCTGGGATTGCAGTAGCTTGAAGACAACTTGCCCACCCTGAAAACTGAGCCCATCTTTGTGCAGCTGTGCAAAGATAAGATACCTAGCAACCAAAAAGGAGAATATCTAGGTGAAGGACAAGTTGGCAACCTTGGTTTTCAAATTCTGAGAGCCATGTTCCTGTTTCTGCCTGATACTGGTGGTACCTGTGGTGAGAAGTGACTGCATTCTGGTGACACATTTTATCAAGAGAATTTCCACAAAGTGGAAAAACAGATTGCCTGATTCTCCACATCTCACTGTTAAGTCAGGAATAGCTTTGCTGAAAGCAATGGTGTAATATGGCTGTATGCAAGGAAAGAATCAAGTGTTTTGTCTTGAAATAACAGCCTCTTCTATGGACTTTGGGCTGCGTTTGTAAAGGTTTTAAATCAGGCAGTAGGATTTTCCAAGGCATGTTGGTACTGACCTCCCTTTGATGCTGAGCTTAGTTGAAAACTTTTTGCAGTAACATCTTGTTTTGTCTAGAATTTTTTGGGGGGGAAGTATATTAGAAAGAGGTGGCACAGAAATTGTGATGCCAGTTCAGTAATCCTCAGTGAGCCTTCTGCAGTAGGGTAATCTCTGCATCTTGGCTTCAGTGCAGGACAGGCCCTGAGTGAAGGCTGGAGTCATGAAAGGGATGCTATCAGGAGGACCTAAACTCTTGTATCTGATCTCTGCTTCTGTGGCAGAGAAAACATGATCCTATCTTTAGGATTCGGATGCATTGTTAATGGGACAAGAGCCTTAAGCTCATGCACTAGGAAGGTAAACACTTTTGGTTGTGTTGTCACTGACCAGCCTTGAGGAAGGTCCTGGAAGCTCAGCTTGGAGGTGTCTAGGGCTTAAGTGCTAGGGAGTACAATGCACCCATTTGCTCCATTATCTGCTTTGCAAAGCTGGCTGGTGTGAGCATTTTCTTCTTATTGATAAACCTTGTGAGGCATGAGGAAAGATAAAGCTGCTGGTGTGGATGCTCTCCCTACTCCTCTGGGGAGCTGTTAGTGGCAAGCAAACAGCAGAGTGTTGGCCCTGTTCCCATCACAGCCTGCAAAGGAAGCAAGCTGCTGTGCAGGAAAAGGGCTGGAATGGCTTCTTCCTCAGGGATGTGCGCTTGATCGTTTGGACAGAAAGGCCTCCTCCATGCACTGGCTGGAAATGCAGCCCCAGCTTGCTCAGTCTCGGGAGAAGTAAGAGCCTCTCTTTGCCTCTGATATCGCAGTAACTGCCTGGCTTGCAGTGGGCAAAGAGCTGGTGGGGCCGTGCTGTGAGTCCTGCTGCAGTCATGCATGGCTGTCAGCCAGGCAGGTTGTGTTTACACGACTGGGTTTAAGTGCTCCTTCCTGGGAAGGGAATTCTAACCTCACCTTATTGGCAAAGATCCAAAAAGCAGTGGGCAAAATCTTTCAGCTTTGTTTGAATGGTTATTGCTGCCCTTACCAGCTCACCTGTAATGAGTACATATTTTCTTATAAAAACCTCTGCTATAAAACTGAATTGCCTCTTTGGAAAGTCTTCCCCACTCCTTCCCATTTGCCTGGCAGCCCAGGGCTGCCCAAGAGAGAGGTGCTAACCTGCTGGAGGGCACCTGGCTCCTAGAGCAGCCTCAGCACCTCTTTCCTGTGGCAGGGAGTATAAGTTTAGCAGCTTTCACCACCTGTGTTTGATGTAGCCCAGACACTGGAGCCATGGTTAAATGGCATGAGAGCATCAGGCTGCTCAAGTCACTGGTTCTCAGCCTTCTCTCAAATGATCTCTTTCACTACTGAGGTTTGTCCTGTCTCTCTAGCCAATGCAACTCAGCCTTTTGGGGAAAAACGTTCTCTGGCCCCTCTTGTGCTTTTTTTCCCCCTAGGAGTTTCATTTTCCATCAAGTAGAAATTCAGCTAAATTTCAAATTGTCTCCAGTTTTGAATGAGAAGGCAGGAAAACTGTTTTTTACTGCTCTGCAGCAACAGGTCCTGCCACTGTCCTGAGCTTTGGTGGCTGCAGTCTGCAAAGCGGGGAGAGATCATGCCAGCCTTTGGCTCTCTGGAGGCCAAAACACTGTAAAGTCATCATCATTGGCTGGGCACTGGTGAGAGAGCAGATAACCTGAAGGAGTGTGCTGCTGTCAGTGGCCAGCTGAATTTGTTGGTAGAAGCGTCCAACCCAGCTGGGAGTTTTTTGTCCTGTTCTGTGGATGTTGTCAGGGCCTGAAAGCCTTGAAACCTTGCAGGGGAATTTTCTGAGGTGTTGCTGAGCCTAGGTTTTAGGGTGCTCTATTATCAGTTGGATATATAAGCAGACAGTTCATGGCTGGAGCTGTTGGGTTACAGCCTCTATAAACCTGACAATAGGGAAGGTTAAAGACAGCAGGTGAAATTACAGCAGACCTCCCCCTGACTGCAGTGGGGTTATTTATGCTCTTTAGCATTCCCTTGTTTACCACAGCCTGCATGGCTTAGCCACCTGTGAGCAAGTGTTACCTAGCACTGCAAAATCCTGTGTACACAAGCCCAGAGGAGCAAACTAATGATGCGGGCACGGTGAATATCCTGCTAATTGGCTGAATCCCTCTGTCAGCCATCAGGATGGGTCCCAACTTTGTCAGACTGTTCAAGAGCAGGCGGCACATCAGGTTGTAAAGGAATTGCACTAGCATGGAAAGAGGGTGAGAGTCCCTCTCAAAGGGAGAGTTGGGCTGGGGATACAGACTGAACTAGTCTGAACAAAATGAGGCTTTATGGAAAGGGATATTGCCGATGGGAGCCAGGCAAAGAAGATGTGGGCTGCAGAAAAGGTTGTGGGGAGAGGGAACATTCAAAATGTGAAATACAAGTTAAGGAGAGGAAAACAGAAGCTAAGGGGGCAGGAACTGGGGTCCAGAGTAGATTTTCAACATGTGCGGATTAGATGTGCAAAGGGGTAGTGGTTGAGCGCCTTCGTTAGCCATATTGCAGCTTCCTCCAGAGAAACCCCAGTGTGGTGGTTTCTCAGCCAGAGATGAAACAGTTGAGACTGTATCAGAGATTGCAGCAGAGATGGCAGTGTAGAAGCCATGTGGGTAGGTTGTGTAATGTGAAAAGTGTTTCTCAGTGACAGCAAATTGTTACCCGTCTTTCCAGTGTTGGCTTCCTAAGGTGAACTCACAAATAAATCTATCCAAGACTTGTAGGCTTACCCCATCCAAGGCAGCTCTGGGGACTTTTCACTTCCTCACCTGAAAACATTTGCAAAGACTTGACCTCTCCTTGGCTTCAGGATGTCTGAAGAAAGGCTGGAGGATTGTGGGAATGGATTTCTTGGCTTAGCAATTGAACCTATAGTTAAAAAAAATCGTACTGAACCCTATATTTTTCAATTATTCTCACTAAAATGGAAAAATGTTGAGGTGAAAAAGAAATGTATGTTTTCTCTATTTAGCAAGAAGCGAGGAAAACGGAGGGCTAAACTGAGGGACTGTTCATGGAAGCTGCAATGAGGGTGACTAGATTTGTGCATTATCCTTGTGGCTGGAGCATTGATGCAGGAAGGAGAGATGGGATCTGAACACCTACTGTGTTCCAGAGGACGTGAACCAGTGTCTCGAGCAACAGTACCCTTGGCTTTGTTGTCATGGGGTATGGAGTCAGGCTTTGATCTTGGCTGTTTCATAGTAACTCATGTAGAGCAACAGCTAGGAAATGGGATAAGATGCCCAGATCTTGGGTGTTTGTTTTTTTTTTTTAAATAAACTAGTTGGTGCAACTGGTCTGAATTTTCAAATAGTTTCAGCCTGATCCAGACTTTGTTTCCGGGAAATAAACTGTTCGCTGCAAGAAATACTCAACCCAGTCTTAGTGCTGAGACAGCAGAGAACATGGTTTGTGATGAAGCTATTTAATTAAAAACATACTGTTAAAACAGTAGATGAATTAGCAAAATATCTAGAAACACTGTGCAAAAGGCTGTTTCCCGAAGAAGGTTTTGATGCGTTTTTTTTTTTCATGTAAAAAGAATTGGCTTCTTTTGTTTAGAAAGCTGCAGGCTGTCTTGCTGTAGTGAAAGATAACATCAGAGTTCTTAGAAAAAATGTTTCTGTCAGGCAGCTCTGAAATGCCTCAGAGAACGGCCATTTGTTGGTTTTACAGGAGTCTTTGTTCTAGACATTGAATGATGGGCTTTGGAAACACAGGCACCACTATATCTGAGGAGGGAGCTAGGAGAAGTATGATCTGGTAGTTTCAGAATGAAGATGTCATAAAGATAGGGAAGGAAGCACTGTATCTATTAGATTATGGCTTAAACAGAAATATTGGCCTGAACAGTGATTTACTGGTTTTGCTGAAGGGCCAGCCTTGCAGCCTTTGTGCTTATAAGTGATGCTGTGATAGCTGAGGAAAAGCCTGCATAAAATGTGATCAGTCCATAGAATGGAACAGTGTTAGCACTTAGAATCTTGTTTATGGGCAAAAAAACCCCCAACACACTTTACCTATAATAAAGGCAAGAATTTATTCTTAGTACAATTGAAATCTTAACAGTCTAATCATTATTAGTCCAGATTAATCATTATTAGTCCAGATCTACTTAGAAAGAATAATAAATAGTTAAAATTGTTATATACACACTTTTTAGTTACTACATCTTTTCCTGGTGTTATGCTCACCCTTCCACTGCTCCTTTGGGTCCTAGGGCTGGTTGTTTCCTTCTAATGTTGGTGGGGCTTTATGCTGCGTCATCAGCATGTGGAGTCCTTTGCCAGTAGGAATATGATGTTCATGCTGATGGTTTCTTCTCCATCACTCTAGGATCCACTTCGGGTAATTTTTATATGTTTGCTACCATGCTTTTACACCTTGTTCTTTCTTCATTGGTCTGCAGATCCATGTTACATCAAAATTTACTGTATATGATGGCATTTATATATGTTAGATCCTATTTCTTTGTTCTCTTTGTTACTCCTAATGCCAGTTTTGTCTAGCTCCAGGTCTGCATTTCTTTAACTGACCTCAGGTGTTGATTATAGCATGAGGTCTCCAGTGCCCCATCTCTTGTCATCCCACGCCTATATCTCCAATTCTCAGGGCCTCCATTATCATACCAGGCTTGTATTTTTCTATACTACATCATTATATTAGAGTCATAAAACCATCATGGTACCATAGAAAGATAAACAAAAGTAAAACAGATTAGTCATAGCCACCTGGTCAATTAGAAAAATTGCTTTGCAGCTAAACCAAGTGAAACAAAGCTGTAGATACATCAAGAAAAGTTCAGGCAGAGCAAGCCTAACAAGCTTCATTCCTGAGGCCTTGCAAACTCAGTACAAAGCCTGTGACCTGTTCCTAGCAAAGGCAATACTGTATTACAGGGCTACATGGTAACAACAGGAGCAGACTGTGCTTTTCGTGGAAGAAGATTGTTATTCAGCAGCTTGTAACATGAAACGGCTATGTGAAGGGCTTGTTCCAAAGCTTATGGAAACGAGTGGGCAGCGGATCAGGAGTGGCCCAAGAGAGCAAACCCAAGACTAGCTCTGTAACAGGGTAGTCGTTACTAACCTGGAGGGGGGCATTTATGTGCAATCCAGCTTCTTCCTGCTCATGTTCCTGATGGCACTTGTGGAGGACTGGCTCTGTTTGTAGTGCTCTTGTGCAAGGTGTTTAAGGCCTATCATCGTGTCTCCTACACCTTTAGCAGGTGTGTCACTGGGTCAAGACAGTGTTTCCCTCCGAGTTTGGAGGTGCTTGGTTGAAACGGGTAAATTAGACCCATCTCTGCAGAGGCAGAGTGAGACCAGAGTTGACATGGATCTGTTTGACATACTGCCATTTCCTAGTTCGTTTTGGCCATTTGCTTTTTGCCTGGCTGCATTCATGTGAATCCATATTCAGCAGCCGTTTCCCTTCACGCCTGCAGTACAACAAATGGGTCAGACTTCTTGTCCATATTTTTAGTTGAAAGATACTTTTTTTCTGGAAGCAAGTCCAGAATCTCCTCCACTTGTCCTTATTTTTACGTTCCCTGCCTATGTTCATTAATGCATCAACCATGTCCTTGGCTTTGCTACTATGTCCCATGTCTGTGCTTTGTTTTAAAAGATCCCTTTGCTTGTAGTAATGCAAGCAGTAACTGCCTCTTGGGTCTAGCTGGTTGCTAGTTCCCCATTTCTCAGTTCTACACTGATACTTTATCCACTGAAGTGGTCCCTGTATGGAGTCTAACTGCTCAACTCGTTCAGTTTGCCCTTGCCCTTTAAAATCTGTTTTGCAGAGCGGTTGTGATCTGTTGTGCCATTAACTGGCTTTGCAGTTTCTCAGCTTTCTGTGGTCAGAAAGGCTGGGCATTTCCTTTATTTGCAGCACATTTCCTTCTCCAGCAGCTGCTCCACTGAGATCTTGCTGTTTCCTGTCAGGCTTGTATTCAGGGAGCTGGCCATCTCTGGGGCACTCAGTATGCCCAGTTCCTCTGTCAATCCCAGGTGGTTCTCTTCTCCATTTCTGCAGAACATAATGCCCTGGTCGGCACAGTCTGCCTCGGTGAGTGAATTGAAATCGTTTGCAAGTGCAGGCAGGTGGCAAGACTTCGAGCATTGCTTTGGATTTTGCCTTTCTCTCTCTTCTTGTGGTTTGAAGAAGCAGTACGTGTCTGCTTGAAGCCTCTAGCCAGCCAAGCTCTATCTTTTACTGGAAAGGCTAAGGCCTTTCAGTATAGAGGTTTTTACTCTAAAACTGCTTCTTCTAACCTTCCTTTTTACCCCATGCTTCAGTGCAGGCAGTACCCAAATGAAGATTTGGTTATCACTGTCCTACAGGCTCCAGGGTGACGGTGTCCAGCTCTGTTCAGTGTCTGATGTATGTTTGTGGTAGATGAGCCTTGCTTCTGACACAGCATGCTTTTGGGTGTGGGCGGGCAGGAGATCCCTTCTTGTGCAAAGGCTGCCTGTGTTAGATGGTATTGCCACAGCTTTTCTGCAAAGGGCCAGGCAGCACAGGGTTTCAGGCCATCCAAATTGCTCATTGCTCTTTTAACCATGAATGATGGAGTGATGGCAATGACAAGTTTAGCATCTGTTGCAGGTGGGGAGGATGCAGTTTTTCGGAGCAAGCAAGGAATGCGATGGGTCTGTCTCACCCAACTCTGTGTAATGGTGAGGTGTTCAGTCAAGCTTGCAGGCTGAGGCAGCATCCCTGCAGGATGCTTATGCCATTCTGACACAGGCATCTAGGTTAAGTCCTGGAAATGCTAAACTGCTAGTGTGTACTCATCACCTGTCTGTTAGATAGCAAACAGTATGGAAAGGAGTAAGTGAGTCAAGGATAGGTGTCCTGACACAGCATTTCTACTAACTCCCTTTCTTGAACTGCAGAGGAAATGTGTGTTGCTGCTCTGGGAGCCAAAAGACATGCTTGGTGCTCAGGGATTTGTGGATTTCTTTGACGGAGATCTTGGCTTCACTTTCCCTATGGCCCCTTCACCTTTGTGTCCATTCCCTCATGTGCTCCACCTCCAAGGGAGCAGAGCAGAGCATGACCTTCCCATCTGGGCCTTTCAGAGCACAAGGGAGAAGGCAAAGCAAATAGATCTGGGGATAAATACTTGGGCACATGTAACGACTCCTTATTGTTTATCAGCATGCTCACACATTCTCATTAAGCAAGTGTTAAATTGGGGTTAATCATAAAAACTGATGGAGGCTTCTGCTATCACTATTACTGAGTCCTAACTAAGCAAGTGAACCACTGAGTTGTTCAGAAAGGACACACTAGCCAGAGGTCTCTTGTCATTTCTGTTCAAGGGAAGTGGTTGCAGGTCTAAAAGCACTCACATATTTTTCCATTGCAGATAAGTGGCTTTTATTTTGCTTTCTCACAACTGCCTGCTTGGGACTTACTTCACTTTCTGCTCTTTACAGTTGAGCAGCAGCAAAGTTCAATTTTGTTCTCTCTTTTATATTTATCCAGGTTGAGATTTTTCTCTAATGCAACATCAAATGAATTCTGGACAAGAGAATATGACCTTTTAGGACAAGAAGCAAAACAAATGTGGGAATTCATTATTGTAGGGAGTTGTTCAGTTCATGAACTTCGTAAAAGTAAGCAAAAAAATACAGCTGACAGATTGCATATTTATGTAGATAGTAAGAATATGCAGTACTGTGTTTATAAAACACTTGGAAAGAGATATTAAATGTTGTGCTTTAGAGCTTAAGCCAACCTCTAATTATAAGAGATAAGGATGAAAATCAGTACAGGGGAAAGACACTCTATATCTACCTCCTACCAGGTTGCAGTCTCTCTGCTGTGGCAGCTCTTACTGGCTACTGCCAGAGACTGGGCTGTATGAACCTTGGCACTGGGCACGTCTGGCCGCCTCTCTAAGTTATTGTGCGTCAAGAATGATCTATTTAGTTAATGCTACAGAAGTACTCTTAAAATAGGTAACACAAAGTGCTGTGGCTGGGATTTGAGGCTGATTTTCCTTATCTTCAAAAAATGGTAGGGAGATAGTATCCCTCCAGTCATCACTGTATCTTTCTTTATGTCTGTGTTGCTTCCTTGCCCTGACAGTGCAGATAGGATTTTATCCTAAACCAGCTAGATGCCAAGTTACTCTCAGCCCATGGTTTTGTTGTGATATTTCCAAAGTGGATCACTTGGGCTTTGCCTTTTTCCTGTGTGCATCTGTTTAGAAAAAGAAACAAAACAATTTTTGGCTGATCAGAAACATTTTATTTTATTTTTGGCGTAGCCACTAATTGAAAAGTTGCTTGTTCTTTTTTGTTTTTCACAGCTGTGCCCAGTCCCTGGATATAAGGATACACTGGTAGATTCATGCTTTACAGCTTATTTTGAAATGCAGACTCCCAAAATGCATTTGTTTTTCTTAGTTTTTGCACTGGAGTAGCTTGCAGACCCCCAAGCACAGATTGAAGATGACTGTGCTAGGGAATAGAAGATATTTCTCTCCTCTAGGCCCCGATATTCAGTGAGCTCCTGAACCCAGATGACAATTTTTGTTCCTAGAGGACTCTGAGACTGTTCTTGGCATCAGTAAGTGGAAGGCTCTGCTGCATTCTGTGAGGGTCAGCTCTTTCCTTGGTATGAGATCACTCCTTGCCTGACACTGCATCCTGAACTTATCTATCTTCTTCTTGGAGTCCTTCTACTGTGAACACAGAGTTGTTCAGTCCATGAGATATGACAGCATCTTCATCTCAGGCATGGCTGCAATCGCATTATCCTTGGCACAGGCATCAGAAAACATACATGTACAAGTCCTTGTCCACAAAGTGTGTTTTTGTTCCTTAGAGGAATGTTTCTGCCGTTAAGTCAGCACGTCACAGTGGTAAACACTGTGAACTGAGCCTTTGTTCCTGTTCTCAGTGTTCTCAGATTTCTTTTTGTGAGGAAGTAGTTGTGGTTTTACTCTTGTGGCAGCAATATCTTAAGTTCTGCTGGACTGTACTACTTTGTTACATGATGGGGGAAAAGACAAACTGACGAATTCAAACTGTGCGTGATCCAGTTGTTGATGAGAATCTTGTAAAATATGATTCACGCAAGTGTCTCAGGGCTTAATTTCACTTTTTTCTTCCCTATGTATGCAAATACTTTGCTTACCCTTGTAATTTAGAAACTACTAGCTGTAAAGTGCTTCCAGCAGTTCCCTGACATTAAGGAAACAGCACTGGACATCTTCTGATGACGGCTTCCGTTTATGTTTATCTCGCAAGTGTTTCAGTAACTTCTGACTGAGCCTCATAAGCTTGTAGGTCAAACGAGTGGACACCAACTTCTGGAGGCAGAAGGACAGCCACGAGCTCGCTGGCTGCTCTACCCATGCCAGAGCCCATCAGTGAGGGAAAGGGAGGTTCCTCCCCTGGGCAGTGGCTGCTCCTCTCACCTGTTCATCCTTCTGTAGCTAGTGTGGCTCCCTGTCCCCCTCTCCTTCCTTCCCCAATGGCAGGAGCCTTCTGGCTCTGAATAGGCCCACTCTCCTTTAAGATGCAAGAGTCAGTGTGCCTTATACTCCTGAGGTGACAACATCCAGAGGCGGTCACAATGCCTCGGTTGGTCCAAGTTCATCCTTTTTTGCTCCCCCACGTAAAACAGGTGGTGCAATTGCATGACAACATTGCTTCTGTGCTGCAGGGAACTTCTGGACATGACTTGCCGTCTCGCCAACACCCTGAAGAAATACGGGATACAGAAGGGGGACAAGGTTGCAATCTATATGTCTGTGTCTCCCTTGTCTGTGGCAGCCATGCTGGCTTGTGCCAGGATTGGTGCCGTTCACACTGTGGTCTTCGCTGGATTCAGCGCAGAGTCCTTAGCCGGGAGAATCATGGACTGTAAGTAGATGCAACTGCAGAACAAACCCTTCAGACAGTGCTCAGCACCCTCTAAGATGTGCCATTATCCACATTCCACGTTTTCTTGATGTAAAAGGTATATTCTCAGCTGGCTGGATAGTTCAGCAGTCTGCAAAAAGTACTATGAAGAGCCTTTTCCTTAGTTGCAGACTAACTCACAGTATCCTCTGGCCTTAAAGTACTTTATAAATTGCTTAACATTCAGTCTGCTCTGGGTTCCTGCCGGACAACAGTAAAGCTAGAGGGAAAACAGGAGATTAGGAATGGGGCCTGATTTATTCTTTTACAGTATAATTGCAGTGTTTCTCTGATATTCATGCACAATGCTAGTTCTGCAGCCTATAGTGTGATTCTATATGTGCAGCAATGAAGTGTTGGCAGCCTGGCCCCACTCTGCTAGTCAATGTGCCAACATACAGAACTGTTTTTTAACCCAAAGTACTTGTAATGTGATTAAATAAAAAGTAATGCTAAAAATACAGCAGAGGAACAAAATAGCAAGTGGCCTGCATCTTACCAGTTACATCTGTTTTTGTATGGCTACTGCAAGGGAATAAATCTTACAGCTGTTTTTATCCTTTTTTTTAGCAGAGTTAATCTACAGAGAGCAAGTGCATGTTTTGGTTTATCTCTCACTTCTGGCCGCTGGTGTGGAAGTGATGTGCTAAAGAGTTACTTTTCTGCAGCTGTAGCTCAAGTGCTATTATGTGCTGTGGCTTCCAGGAAGTTTCCCCACAAGGTCCTTGGGAGTTTAGAAGGCTGCAGGCATCTCAAAACATGAAACAGCCATGCGCCTCTAAGAGGGTGCTGGGTTTGGCGCTGTTCAGTTTGGAAGTTTGGAAAGGACAGTTCTATGCACTCACAAAGAGAGGATGAGAAGGGGGTGAAGAAGACGCTTATTCAACAAGGCCTGCTGAAGTTGTAGGAAGACTTTAACTGATTTCAGTGAATGAGCTGTTAGCCTAGAGAAGCAGTATACACAATTACATTCATAACTAGGAGTAAACTGTTCTGCATGCCGACTTTGACAGGGCAGAAATTGAATTAAACTGCAGTAAGGAGTACTGAAATTAGACATTGTGAAAGACTTTCTGATATTCATAGTAGTCCGACATTGGAACAGACTGGTGGGGAAGTGGTGGAATAGCTAACACTGGAGCGTTTTAGGAAGATTAGACTGACAGCTGTCAGTAATGGTTTAGCTGGACCTGACCCTGCCTTGGGGTGTAGGCAATGGACTAGACAACCTCTGGAGGTCCCTGCTACCTCTAATCTCTGTAATTCTTAGGATTTTAAATGGTTTTGCCAGTGGTACTGACTGCTTTTGATTGATGCAAGTTCTGAGTATTTATCACACATGATATGCTATACATCATTCCCTGGTGTAATGAAAGCAAGGTGCATGTATCAGAAAACAGGCTGGTATGTCCACTAATTCCCTCTTTTTTTAGCTGGATGCAAAGCAGTCATCACCTACAACCAGGGAGTCAGGGGCGGCCGAATCATAGAGCTGAAGACAACTGTGGATAAAGCTGTAAAGAACTGTCCGAGCATCAAACATGTCTTTGTGGCTCAGAGGACAGAGAACAAAGTCCAGATGGGTGACTGCGATGTTCCCCTTGAAGAAGTATGTTGATGTTGGTAAACCTCGCCCATTTCCCCTCATATTTCTCAAAATATGTGGTGTTTACAGTGTTTGGGGAGAGAACCATGGTACTGTAATAAATGTAGGGATCAGCTAACACAGCTTCAGAAGAACTGAGGCAGGACTGTTTAGAACAAGCGCGTGAGAGACTAGCCAAATGTGTACATTTGCATGCACACTTTTGACATTGGGCACTGGTCTTTGGTCTGCTGTGGGCTACACTGAGAATCTGCAGCCAAGGAAGATTAGGTGGTCTCTGTACTTTCCTTTTACACATGTGCTGGGTTAAAAGCCTATGAAGCAGTTACTGCACTGCAAACTTGGCTTGCTAGTGCACCTATTCAAGACTTGCAGGCTTTGCTTCTGACAGTGACTGGTCTTTGCCCTGCTTCTGGAGCAGTTTTTCAGTGTGTGCTGAGTACCAGGCTGCTCTTCCTGTGCTGCCACAGCACCCCAGTGGGCTGTTGGGTATGGCTGTGTTACAGTGACAGCATGTGTACATCTCTGCAGTCACCTAGCTCTGCAGACTCCCACTGGCACTCTGGTTAGCTCCCTCCTGTAGGTCCAAGTGTTGGCTAGGTCATCTTTCCCTCCATCTGTGGCTTTTGGACTCGAGTTCTGCAGATGAAGAGGAGATGCTTTACAGTATCTGGCTTTTCCTCCTCAGATGGATTGCCTTTATTTACAGTCTGCAGGGCAGTGAGTTGAAGCAGCTCGGTCTGCAACTGATTAATTCCAGTATGGACAGGGGCTATGTTGCTCCATTTTAGTAGTCTTGCAAACAGAGCTCAGATTTAAGGAATAAGTGCTTCCTGAGACCACCGATATCATTGCTGTTACTGTTATACTGTGTTCAGACATGCTGTTAGAGCTTGTGAGCTGCCATACATGCTGTCACTGCCAAATAGTCAAGTTTCAGGAGAAACTTAATATGGTCAGAGGACAGTATAATGGTTCCCCCATGATGCAGGGGGACAGTGATGGCTTGGGAATATTTGCAGCCTATGCTGCCTGGAGAAGAAAACTGGTCATTTTAATGTGTTTAGCTGTCACTCCTGGGATTCTGCAGCCTAATGCAAAAGTAGTTTTATCAGTTTGCCAGCAGCAATAAGCAGAAAGTACTCATCACAGTAAGGCCTGGAAGTCACCCCTCTGCAGACAAGATAATTACTCAGGAGTCCCTGTGCTGGTCACATGAGATAGGAGAAAGGGTAGGCAACTAGTAGGTAAGTTAAACAGGACAAGGTAGGTTTTAGTCAGCAATCGTCTTAGTCCTTCTTACTCCACCAAGCACATATTAAGTTTTTTTCCCCTGAGTCTGCAGACAGCCTGAGGCTGTTTATTGTTCTGACAGAACTGAACTCACACCATTGTCAATTGTAGGGTTAACTCTGAAATGTAACAAGAATTCAACTGTTAGTGCTGTTAACTCTGTCATCACTGATCTTTACAGCAGAAACATCCAGCTGTTGTGCATGTCTCCCAGTTCGTAGGTCCTTTCTGTCCTGTCCTACCTGTCCCATCTCTTCCCTACTCATCAATGGCTTCCAGTTTGTCCCTCTGTATGCAATTTTGTGTCCTTCATACAAATTTCTGAGAAGCAATGAGAATGTGGGGCAGCATGGAAAACAACAGTGATGCCGTACTGACTAGCTGACTCTTTTTCTAATTCACTCTCACATCCCCTATCTTAATTGAACTGCAGCTACTGTGCAAAAGCTTACACTAAAATTTAAGCTCATGTTTTGCTGGAGCATGTGAGAACTTGCTCTTAGTATCAAAAATTGGCAAGTCAGCCTGAACTGGCAGCATTAAAGGGTCACGGTACATACCTGAGATGAGCAGGAGTGCTATAACACAGAGGACAAAAATTAGGTGTGACCCTGCTAGCAGTTCTTACTCTGTTCAGCTTCATTTATCGGACACTTTTGAACAATTGAACCTGTTGTTAGTAGTGTTCAGTTGTAAATACAGTGTGTTTACAGTGTATAATTTTTAAAAAGGCAGTATCTAGAAATGTCTTCAAAGAGCCACCTAGTAATCCTTGCAGGATTCATTTTTCATCTAGGACAGTATGGGGTTTGAGAGAAGCAAGCCAGCTGTGCCTTTTTGCAGCCAGATGTTGAGCATCTGGAACACACAGTGATTACTGCAAGTTTGTATACAGCTAAGAGAAACGTGCAACATCTTCCTGAAAAATTTACGATCTCGGCAGACAAGCTATAGAAAGGGTGCTCTTCCACTGGAAGCAGAGTGCCTTTGTGCTGTTCATCTTGCCCTGGAAGAAAGGCTTTCTCCTGGTCTAAGTGTCATACAGGAAAACTTTTCAGTGATGGAGTTATACTTCCAATTCAGAGCCTATCTTAATTCTAGCACTTTGCATCATTGATGGAAAGTGGAAGTGCCATTATCAGTTTGCCACCTCCAGGTTCTTCAGATGTAGAGGATAAGTAGAAGGCTCAGAAGCAGCAGTGAGCAAGCACATGGTAGGCATTCTGGTATTGATGTCCAAAGTTTCACTGTCTTTTTTGGTCTGAAGATTGTCCTTGGAATTGCTAGGTCTCTTGTTTTTCACAGTGCAGCTCTGTGCCACATCTTAGCTCCGGCTTCTGTTCTGTCTGGATCAAGCATATGAGGCAGGACTGGGAGCTGGTTCTCATGCACTTTCATGCAGGGTCTAAGTGCTGATGAGAGGCAACATCCTTTCTCAGTTCTTTGGGGCTGTGACACTTACTGCTGAGTGTTTTTTTGGATGTTGGCCCTCTGCAAGCACCACTGCTGCAAGGTGCTGTGACCCCAGGCATCTTTTTTAAAGCACATTCTTTCCCCTTCCGCTGCTGGACTGAGCAAAAGCTGGGCCAAAAATTTGCTCTGAATTAGCAGGAAATTACCTCCGTTCCTCCAGTGGCTCAGACCCAAGGGGTGAGGAGAGGAATTCAAGTTTGGATCTCAGCCAAAAGATGGTCAAAAGATGGAGTATAAGGAGAAAAACAAAGGCAGGAGAGTAAAGCACAGAGGATAATAGGACACTCCTCATGGGAAGAAGCAGTTAGAATTGCAGGATCAAATGGACAGGACAGTCAGCTGCTGCTGGGGCCAGGCAAGGGAGGTGGCCACACAATTTAACTGTAGCAGTGCAGTTTTAAAAGAAAGATCCACAACAGGATCCAGTCAGCCTTGCTGCTGCTGTCAAGTGTGGCTCATGTTTGCAGCTACACTTTGGTTTTCTAACAGCAGCTTGCAAGGGCTTGAAATGTAAGCTAGTGCCTACCCTTTTCTTCCTAAAGTGTTATTTTATCTGGCTCCTTCCCCTTGACTTCTGAGCGTGGCAGAGGTATTGGTGGAGGGACTAGATGTTATGTGTCTGCAGGAACTTCTCCACAAGGTATGTAACCTATATGAAACCTATGATGCGTCCATGCACATTTGTGAGAGGGGAGCAGCAGTGGTAGTTCTTCTCCCTGGACACTGCTGAAATGCTTACGGATGGAGTATTGATTGGCTCCATGCAGCCCAAGTTTTCCTCTCATTACCACTTTTTTTTTCCTTAGGAGATGGCCAAGGCAGCTTCTGTGTGCACTCCAGAGAGCATGGACAGCGAAGACATGCTCTTCATGCTGTATACTTCAGGCAGCACTGGGAAACCCAAAGGAATCGTTCACACCCAGGCTGGATACCTGCTGTATGCTGCTCTCACACACAAGGTAATTGAGATATAGCCTCTGGAAAAGGTTCACTTGCCTTCTGGCAGTATTAATGGTAGAGACTCTGACTGGTGGGGACTGCTGTATTCTGTGTTCACTCCCTAATTGGCTTATTGGGTGTAATCAGACAGAAAAATGCCTGAGAACATATAATTAATCTTCAGGATTTGTTGCTGGAGAATATAATACTATGAAAACAGAGCCTAGGGGTATGAACAGAAACTGTGCTGTGCTGCTACTTTTGCATTTAAAGTGTGTTAGTCTTGTAGGCCAAAATTTGCAAAGGCATTGAAGTGATGCAGCTGAGGAGATCCAGGTAGGTACCTCACTGGCATTGGTAATGTGGATATTAATGTATTAGTTTTGCAGTGGGGTGCTGGCCTTTTTACTTTTATTGCAGAGAGGGTCTGGACTCTTAAAAACAACCACATTGCATAACACTTGTTTTCTGAAGATCAAAAATTTTGTACTGATTTTCTATGTGATCTTGGCTAAATGCTTTATCCCCCTTTCTCTTGAAAAAAATGATCACAGCTCTGCTTCCTGAGACTTCTGATCTGTGCTTTGCATGTTAAAAGCTAGCGCTGAAATGCAGACAGGATTGCTCTGAAAGATCTCCATCTGACTGTGTTGGTATTGCCCTCTTTGTAATCACACACAATTCCTTCAGACATTTTATTTCTTTAGGCTGGCCAGACATTTTATTTCTTTAGGCTGGCACAATTGAATTTTTAGAAGATTTGAATGTGATCCCTGCAAGTTTCAAACTTCTCTGCATTAAGAGTATTGTTACATGTCAGCTTTTCCAAATGGCAGTGTAATTGCCAAGGCATCTATTTGTTTCTCAGTCCAGAAGGAATATCTTGCATGCTGGTGCAGACATTGAGGGAGGCACTGTATGCAGCTGCATTCCCTTTAGAGGTACTCTTGCCTGGCAGGGAAAGATACTTGCAAAGGTAAGCTGAGAATTACCTCTTTTAGGTAGAGGAATCAGCTGACCTGTGTGGCCTTCCTGCCTCTGTAGTCTTTGATATTCTAACTTTGATTTTAGGGGAGAGGGTATGTCACACACTCATGGGTTTTTTTTGAGTTCTGATCTGCTTTCTGCTCTGGAAAGGAGTATGGAGAAGAAGTGATGGAGAAGCTGAGCAGCAGCTGAGAACGTTTCTCAGAAAATGTCTCAGGAACGTACCAGTTTCTCCAGCTTTCTGATGGAAACCTGCTTGGATTCATGATGGGTCTGAGCCTCCAAGGCCTGCAGCTCCTCTACAGTTTAGGGTCAGCTCACCCATGTGGCCTGCTCTGTGTGGGCGACCTCAGGTGTCCAGGGCTTTGGGCTCTGGTTGTAGGCTCCAGTCTTGGCAGTTCCTGGTAGAACCAGCTTCCCTGCTGCCAGAATGTTTGCAAAAGCAGTCAGGAGACTGGAAGCCCTGGTCCCTCTGACTTGCTTCCTCACCTTGGGCTGGCCTTTGCCTGTGCTGCTGTGTCCTGTGTGCCTGGCTCCACTCACCTCGCAAGCTCTCTTGCTTCCAAATGGACATATCCAAACCAGCACCTCACCTTTGAGCTCTTTGCACCTGCCGATAGGAAGTCAGCTGGCCTTACATTTATCTTTGCAGTATGTGTTTGACTACCAGCAAGGTGATGTTTTCGGCTGTGTGGCTGACATTGGCTGGATCACGGGACACAGCTATGTTGTATACGGACCACTCTGCAACGGAGCCACCTCTGTCCTGTTTGAAAGCACTCCAGTGTACCCTGACCCAGGTGAGGGAGTGGTGAGCAAAGGTTTTGCTAGACATGGCAGTATAACATGGGAAAAGGAGATTTAGAAACCTGTCCGGTCTCACCTGCCTACTCAGGGGATGTAAGCTCTGTTTCTTTGGAGCACGTGACTGTAACATTCAGGAACATCTGTGCATCCAGGGTGGAAAAAAAAGGTGCCGTTGGTTTTGCTCTGTACTCACAGTAGTTGCAGCTTTAGCTTTAGCTGTTAACCTTTGCATTGAGCATTTGTGGCAGTATGTGTTCCACTGCTAGACAAATAAATGGGCTGTTTGGGATCTTGCAGGTCGTTACTGGGAAATGGTACAAAGGTTGAAAATTAATCAATTTTACGGAGCACCTACAGCTATACGCTTGCTGCTGAAGTATGGAGATGAGTGGGTGAAGAAATATGACAGATCTTCCCTAAAGACCCTGGGATCAGGTGAGAGGCATGAAATCTTCCTCTGAAAAAGACAGAGGGTTCTAGCAGATAAGAATAAAGATACCAGAGGAGCTCAGCTGACCAGATGGGATATGGTTGAAAATAGATGATAAAGCAGGTTCCCCATCTGGCTTTTCAGATATAGTCTAAGCAGAAAGAGAAACAAGCTGAAGTTGGTGCCATTGTCCATTTCCTAGCTTTTTTGTAGGATTGCGTTCTTGGCTAAAAAGATTTACCTACTGGTAAATGGCATCGTTTTGAACTTTACTGGTCTAAGTGGCACCAGCAGCATTTTCCTGTATTATTTTGGATTCTGGAGGTTCTCATACATGGCCTGCATTGATTAATTACTTTCAGTGGGATTTCTTGCTTGCCTTTTGACCTTTCTGGAAAAAACAAGTCCATGTATAGTGCATTGCAGTCTTCACACATCTCAGCAAAAATGCTGTAAGCATTTTGATTAGAGATCATGCAATCAGCATGTTGTGCACAGCAAGGGAGAATGAACTGCTTGCAACCCCTTGCGTCTCAGTCTCTTTTCTTTCTTCTTTTGAATCTAGTGGGAGAGCCCATCAACAATGAAGCTTGGCAGTGGTTCTACCACGTGGTGGGAAACGGGCGCTGCACTCTCGTCGACACGTGGTGGCAGACAGGTAAAAGGCATCCTTGGGGAGTGTGCAGGCCTGACCGTTGACAGGGAGGTCTTGTTGTTGGTGGGTAGAGAAGGATTAGTGCATTTCAACTAGACCTGAAGAACCTGCCAGAAAAAACCTCCTGGTATTTTGATCAAATTTTGAAAATCATTGGGAAGTTTCAGCACATAACAGCACTATAATAACATATAATAGCACTAGCAATATTTGTGTTTTTTTCCCCCTGGAAATCTTTGATATTTTGAATGATGGAAAATCTCAAGCAGTTCTAGAAACCGAAGGCAGAAAACGAATTCTTGGGCAGAGCTGGGAGAAGACAGCTTGAATTGGAAACCTCATGGAAATTATTTCTACAACTGGCCTGACCTTGATATGGTCTTATCATGAAAAGGCTTTTATAGTACCATATTGCCATAAACTGTACTTAGGCGTGCTTTGTTTGCTTTCCCTGAGAAACATCAGAGTAGCAGGGAAAACTGAGCTGTGTAGTCAAAGGTACTAGTTTAACTATGCTGGCTGATTGGAAAGGAATCAGTTAAAGCTTGTTGGCTGTTCATCAGGTGGACATGGGGCCAAGGGCTGTTATCCAGCAGGGATGATGAGGTGCACCCTCTCTCAGGAGGAAAGGGAATTAGCATGTTGTAGTTGCTTTGGCCCTGGGCCTTCGATGGCTCGGAAAGGAGGAATGCACCTCTGTTTTGGCAACATGCTTGGCCTGGTTCTGCACATTCAGTGAACTTGCTGTCGGTTAAGGCCTGGTTTCCATTTGCAGCCTGCTCAACAGAGTGACTGGGGTAACTGGCCATGGTCTCAGATCCCTGTCAAATTGCATCAGGAAAATCATTCACAGCTGGTTCCTGCCTCCTCATCTCCCAGCCAGCAACATATTGTTCACAGTGTTCACAATGCAGACCTCTGGCTCCTTGCTCTCTTGGGCATGAGACAAAGCTGCTCGCTCTCATCTGAGAGAGAGGGGCTGCTATGCTGCCTAGTGGGGCCCTACCCTTGGAGGAGCCCTGCAGCCCCTTCCCAGCCATGTCAGCAGCAAGTTATCTGTTCTGGGTGCTGATACTGAGAGTTGCTAAAGGCATCTTGAATGTTCTTTCCCAAAATCTTGATGGAAATATGTCTTTGTCAAGTGCTGAGCCACACAGTCTGCCACTGTTACCAGACTCTCTGTTCAGGATCCCTATGGCCAGTCCCAGCTCTCAATGTGATGAGCTAGTTTCTGGCACACAACCAAGTCCCATTTAATCCATATCAGATGTGCAGACTTTTTATTTTCAGATTTAAAATAAAACAGCCTCAGAATTCAGAGCAGCAGTTCTATGTACTACCTACTTCAATTAGTAATCTCTTAAACCATCTGGGTTCTCACATGCTGAGAAGAAGAAAACCTGTCTGGCTATGAGCTACATGCTTTCCTCCTCTCACTGATCTGATATAAAACACACTGGAAAAACAGTTGATTACTGTACAGTGATGGAGATGAGACATAATCTTTTTTGCCTCCAACATTTTTGGCTTTAGCTTAAGTTACTGATGTGTGCAATGAGGTAGGTCTCCTAAACATTTTTTCCCTTTAAGATCTTAAGTTAAACTGTATTTCTCCTGTTTTTTTGAAGCAACAACTGTCAGGTGAGAGATTGAAGAACATTTTCTGGATGGCCTGTAAATGCAGAGTGCTTGATGCTTACCTTGAACTGCGCATAGATTTGCAGGCGAACAGTTACCAGCTCCTGGAAGCATAATATAATGATAAATGTTTATGAAATTGTTTTTTCTAGAAAGTAGAATCAATCTTCCTCCACAGTTGATGCTTCCAATAAAAAGGAAGCCAAATTAATCATGGAAAGATTATATATGCCATTTGGGCATAAAGAGATCGTGGAAAGAGATCATAGAAACAGTTTGATGGATGCTGCTTATGGTGCTGCAGTGTCACCTCTCTCAAACAATTTCAATACAGCTTGTTAATTGTACTGTTGGATGCAGTGTCCTCTACGGTATGTTGCTTTCCAAAGCAGCAACATGTTACCCAATAATAAAGCCCAGCAGGCATAAAGATCAGCAAATGATGATTTAAGAATCCATTTGAAAGTTTTTGGATGAGCAGATGAGTGAGATGGAGATTATGGAAAGCAATTTAAGTGGTGTGGAATGTGCCAATGAGAGAGACAGAAAATTTCTATGACTCTTAGTGCTAAAATATTAGATAGCAATATCTGTGCTATGATTGACAGTAATAGGATCAAAGCTGTGTTTGAGTTTCAAGTTTAGTTCAACACAATGCAGAAGAGACACTAGGATTTTTTACTTTTGTTGTTGGTTTTATAACAAAAATACAGCTCTTGTATGCAGAAGAGTGTGTATGTAGTATGTGTCAAGTAACAGTATGTATCAAGAACAAGAGCTGTTCTTGAGAGACATCTCTGAAAAGGCCCTGGAAGCTTTGTTGTTGTGTTCTCACATGGACGCTATCTTACAGTGTTTTAAACAGGGCCAATGTGGCTTTGCTGGTTTCTCTCCTGAAGTAGGCAAAGGCAGACAAGCCAATCTAGCTGTGGTGGTTTAAGAAAATGGTAGCGGAAGGCTCTTGCTCTACCCTGCTGCCAGAAGTGATTTACCTACAGAAGAAGGGAACCTGTTTCTATGCATCACCTGCCCTGCCTGGACTCTGCTGTCCTTGCTTAAACTTCAGGTGGATTTGCATCAAGGTGACAATGTGGGAGCAAATAAAGTATAAGCACAACTTTCCTTCTTCCAGCTCTGCCTCTGAGGAGACAGTCTTTGCCAGAGCAGGACAGAGCCTACTACTGTAAGACTTGCTGTCTGTCATCTGTCAGTGGCTAAAATCGGTACATTTAAACCAGCGTAGGAACATCCACACACATTTGCATAGGTCTTAACTATTCAAATTATTTTAAAGCACCCCTGCCGCCATGCAGCTGCCTCTGGAATGTGACTGTGTGCTGATGTGCAGTCAGCTATGGATTGTGTAGGATGTGACAAAACCCATGTCGAAGCATAGCTTACAGTGCTGTGTTCAGAATGAGTACTTGCTTAGGAAGAGCAACCATCACTTTTAATCAGTTTCCCTGCTCTGACACACATTTTGTCTGTGCAAACAGAGAACGACAGGTATCTGGGTTTGAGTTATTTTTCTGAATTTGAAAAAATTCAAAATGACCCTTTCACAGTGAATAGAAAGAGGTAATATGGATGCTTGTCCATCAATGAAACGTGTATTTTACATGTGATCTGAAAGCCACCTCTGAAACTGTTTTCTGCAAGTCTGAAGCATAGGTTTTCTTAGAGAGACCCTTTCTCATAGCCACGTCAGGGCAGCTGAGAGGCAAATTCAGCCCTTCCAGCCCCTGGTTTCAGTTTCGACCACCTCAGCAAAGCCAGTGAAGCAATGCACTTTAACAGTGGCAGAACATTTCTTTATTTATAGAGGTCTGTTTTTTAAAACCTAATGTTCCTGTGTTTTTGTTTCTCTCCTGTGTCTCTGAATTAGTTTTAGAATAGAAAAGATCTGATTAAGGTTGGAAACTGATTTAATGTGTGTCCCAGCAAGAGTGACGAAGAATGATTAAAAGGTTCAATTTTGAATAGAAGATAATCTCAGCCTGTAAGGGGTGGGTTATTCTCCTTCTCTGTAATAATAGTAATTCAGGCTCCTGAAGTGCTTTTTATGCTATCCTGTAGAGTGCTGTAAAAACAGCACAGGGAGATAAATCCCCTGATGTGCTTATACTTTTCCTGTAAAATCCCTTGTGGGGTAGGAGATGGGACTGATAAGTACTAACACTCCACCACCCCCACACAGCCCAGTTGACCTGAGAAGAACCTGCAAGGGTGTAAGTATGCATTAGAGGTCCCTGTATTCATTGGTAGTTGGTAGCTGGAGGATTGGATTTATCTGTGAGCGTGACTTAGGGACAGATTTTGGGAATAGAGCACGTAGGCTGAACCAATGGGCTCTTCATTGTGCCTGTTTGATTTGCTGTGGATGGAACCATGGAAGGCTGTTGAATACACACATGGTGTCTGCTGCTGCAGGGTCCGCAGGCCTCCTGGTGCAAAGCCAACTGCTGTAGCCTGTGCAGTGTTCCTGTCTGAGCCCTTGAAGAGCTAAGCTGGAAGTCAGTGGTCTTGATGCTCTGTGGCATGGGGAGCTGCTCTTCCCTTGAGGTGGCTGCTTAGCCCTGCTCTGTGGTTTGTCACCACTGTACACAGGCGCAACTGATCTGTGCAGCCAGCGCTGAATGAGGCACAACACAAAGAGGGAGTGGGAAGAGCTTTCAGTCAAGCTCACCAAGAAGGGGGTCTCTCTGCTCCCTACCTGTTGAAATGTGTCTTGTAGACAGGGTAGGCCTGGGTGATGTCAGCCTGGCTTGCCAGACTTTTTTCTATGCGTGAGCCTTTTTGATGTTCATAAAGACCTCTTAGTTTCTCAAGTTTGTGCTGCTTTCAGATAGCTGTTATAAATGGTGTGGTGCAGTTTCTTTCCAGTGGCTCTTACTTGCAAGGGGCTTCCCTATCCTCTTCTTTAACCAAGAAGAGCTGGCACTTGCTTTCATCCAGCAACTGATGGGCACCAGACATTTTATTTTTCATTATTCTTCCAGAAACTGGTGGCATCTGCATTGCCCCACGGCCTTCAGAGAAGAAAGCTGAGATCGTTCCAGCTATGGCTATGAGACCCTTCTTTGGGATTGTGCCCGTGCTGATGGATGAGAATGTGAGTTGGGGCTCTGCCTGGTACCCAAAAGAGAAGCTGCTGCATGCTTCTGTCTTAATCACCTTTCTGTTGGCAGAGGAAAAGGATCTAGGAGGATGTTTGTTCCTCCATTAAAATGGTACAACATATGAGAAATTTATATATCCGAGCATATCTCAAATGCCTAGAGAGATTGCCAACTGGGTGTTGCAAGCTGTCTGAAAATCTCTGGAGGTGTGTTTGGATTTTAGGCCCCACTTTTATCTTCTTTCACTGCTTCTGATTAAGAGCTGCTGCTTCCATTTGTGAGAGCAGTCAGAAGTCACACAGCTCCTTGGAAACCAGGGAGCTATACATGGACGTCCAGTGACATGGCAAGGCTAGAGCAGCCAACAAGGCTGATGGAGTTTTTCAAGGGAAATGCTAGGTGTGAGTCCCTGCAGCTGTGGATGTCTGTGAGAGAACTGATGCTGGTCTGTGAAGCTGTGCTAAGCGATCCCCATCTATACTCCAGTGCCCTGTTAAAGAGTAAAATGTGGAATCCCTTTAGTAAACTGTTTAATAAGGGGATGTGGCAGTTCACAAAAGCTAAAGGAGAAGACAGTGGTCTAAGCACTTCCCCACTAGCCTCATCCCAGGCATCCTCTGGCCACTGGGCACATATTTGCTGTCATCTTTTCTGGCCTTCCCCTCTGGAGAATCACAAGACTCAATTTTCTTTTAGTCTGATAACTGTCCAATCTACTGTGCTGTTGGCCTCAGGGCGTGAGGAAGGCACGACACAGATGGTTTGTAGTAGTTCTGCTAGTGGATTTGTTTTCTCCACATGTGACCCTCCACTTGCAGTCTGCACTGAGCAGTGGGGTGATTCTTGCCAGATCAATGACTCAGAAGCACTTGCTTTTTCTATTTTGCACACCTGATCATCCTTCTTGTGCTTGAACCTGCAGGGAAAGGTTATAGAGGGCAATGATGTGTCTGGTGCGCTCTGCATTGCCCAGCCGTGGCCTGGAATGGCCAGAACCATCTATGGAGATCACCAGCGATTTGTTGATGCCTATTTCAAAGCCTACCCAGGTAAGGAGTGCGTCAAGGGAAGGCAGTTTGTCCTGCAGTATAAGTGCACTAAGTATTTTCAGCAGTGCTTTGTGATCTTCCTGTACCGGAGCCAGCTCTTGGGGGTTGCTGAAATTTGGTGTGTCACATGTTGCAAACATTCACTATATGGTCCTAGATGGCGTTGACCCTTTTAGCTGTCAAGAGGGAATGTATTATTTGGAAGATTGTCAAGCCCAGATACTCTTTCTTTGGGGCCATTTAGTGTCTCACTGGGAGATAGAAACATAGGCTGGGAAAGTACCTCCTGTGTTACTGAATCTCATGCTTGCTGTGACAGCTTCTATTGCATCCTTCCTTTTTAAACATGGTCAAATTGTACGTGGCAAGTAATTAGAAGTGGCAGGGGAAAATCCTTGTGGGAGATTGGACAAGACCACTGTCTTCACTCAGGGAAGCAGCTGAAAGGGCTTGGGAAGCATTAAAGATAGAGAAGAATCAGAGAGACAGTCCTCCAAGTTGTACAAAATGGGGCAGAAAGTAAGAATGGGAAACTAAGATGGAAGACATTGAATGAGCCCATATCTCCTTATTGCTCACTACACATTTGCATCTGAAATCCTGGTGGTATTTAAAATAGGCTGATAGTTCCTCAATTTGGAAGGGTGGGAGGCATAACTGAAGGTCCATGAACTAGCCAGTAATAGGTCCTGGCAAGATCTGCCTTCAGATTTCACAGCACTAGCTGCCTGTTGCTTGCACTGTTACTATCTGCAACTGAGAAGTGTCACAGGAACAGTTCAGATGTGGACATGGCTCTGGTGAAGAGCCCACATAATCTGTGTCACCAGGCATGCCCTCACTGACACTGCAGGGTATTGGAACCACTGGGTTGGGTCTTTTTCACTCTCTTTTGGATGGGTTGCAAGTGTCTGATTTCTGGGTCCAGGGTGTTTTTTTCCTTTGTGAGGCAGAGTGTCTTTTGGAAGAGATTCTCCTAGCCATCTCCCAGAGCTTGTGGTAGCTGGGCTGTTGACAGTACAGCTAGCTTTGTGTATACTGCTGTGTGGTCAGGCTTCCACAGAGATTGCAGAGCTTTGTGTAGAAGTGTAAATGTGCTCTTAATAAGCAGTAATAAGCTACCGTGTCCCAGAAGAGAAAGCATGGGGAGGGAGGTCAGGCGGTTTCTATTCCCAGATCTGTCACTGTCTCCCTGTCTCTCTGCCTCTCTATAAGACAACCATTTGTGATCCATGGAGTATACAGTGTTTACAAGGTGTTAGAAGCAAATCCCCATGATCCAGAATTCAGCAGTCTCTCATCAAATTGAGATTTTTCATCAAAAGTTTTAAACTCTCCAAACTCCATGCCTATCCCTATCTTTATTCAACTAATCTGATAGCAGCGTTTCTGCCATGCTAGTATGCTGGAAAGGGACCTTTGTCTGGGATCTGTTTCTTCATAGCCAGAAGGGAAAATGACTTTTCATCAGTCCCAGTAGAAATGATTTTAAAAAATGGCAATATTGCCGTGTATAAAATCTAATAGAACTGTTTCCTTTCAGCTGAACAACTACAGTGTGCCATGAGCACTGAGGTGTAGTTAGAGGCAGACCTTAGTTTGAATACCTGCCTATGGCATGATGGCAGATGGCATTTGAAATGGTTTTACCTTCGAGCTATATGCACTAAGCCTGGGCACATAGTTGCTGTGCCCAGCATATGGGCATGCACAGCATAGGGAGCTGAGAGAGCTCTCCTTGGTTGTATAAATTCAACAGAGCGTCACTGTGTAATGACCGTTGTGTTCTTGGGCTTAGATCTACCACAGTGACATCAACTAGTGATTCCTGCTGATTGCATACAGTGATTTTGCACACCTTGCAGGGATTTGAGCTCCTCTATCTTGGTGCTGCCAGGCACTTACTAGGAGCCAGCACTGCCGAGGCAGAACACATGAAAGTCGGGGGTGGCAGAGAGAAGTGGGTAATGACATGTGACAGGATATGCAGCCCTAAGCTTGGGAGACTCAGTGCACTGCCTGATTCACATACCCTCCTAGCTGTCCTGGAGCATGGTCTGTCCTGCATCCAAGCCTGAAGCAGTATGCTGGCGCACTTCTCACTGCTGATCACCCACATGTCTTTACTGTAGGTTACTACTTCACAGGCGATAGTGCTTACAGGACTGAGAAAGGCTATTACCAGATAACGGGGCGCATGGATGATGTCATTAATATCAGTGGACACAGACTCGGGACGGCAGAGATAGAAGATGCTATGGTAAGTTGCAGGCAGAGAGAAGTCCCATGACAGGGCAGATCAGCAGGACAATGTAGACCCCTTGAAAGAAACTGTATGATTTTGTACCAGTGCAGGGTCTGGTTAGTTTGGGGTAGCAGTGTGGCCTTTGAATCCCTCCCCCTCCACACCTACAGCTTGATGCATAATGAATAGTGAATATGCAGAAGGAAACGGTCCTCCTAGTAAGCAGATCGCAAATAGGCAAGGGAGAGATGAGTCATGCCATGGGCAGTCCCTGCAGTTGAACCGTCAGAGCTGTGTTTCCTTTCAGTGGCTTTGTACTGCTGCAGTTGTAATTGTGGATGCTGGTGGAGTCTCCGTATGGTACAGGCTGTCCTGTTTGTTCCATCCCCTGAGCTAACAACTAACCTTTCCTTCCCAAATCTGTGGTTCATGCTTGCCTGCAGTAGCTGAGTGTGCCTGAGAATTCAGCAATGTTAAATTTGAAGCAGCCTTGATTCATATCAGCTGTGAAACTAGCCTATGACTTAGAGAGAAAATGATATTAGCTCAGGGAATTGAAAACAAAAAGTCCTCAAAGGATTTATCTTCAAAGCTTGACCTGTATATTTATTTCTATATTATGTGTCTTGCTTGCAAATGGCACTTAGATGTAACAGTTGATAAATCTGAGCTGTGTTTACATGGCAGATAGGATTCTACAGTCTCCTCTGTGAATGAATTTCTTGGCTGTGTTGTGTGGAGTTCCAGTCATGGCTGTAGGATTCAGTTCCTCTCCCACTATACGTATGTGTGTGTATGTACGTATATGTATTTATAAATTTATGTTGCTCTGCAACATTTTCTTTCATATTTTAATCTAATTTAAAACAGCGTAATCCAGTCTTGGTGTGGGATTCAGATCTGCTCTTTCTCCTAGTCTGTACAGCCACACCTTCTTACTGCAGAAGTGTGTCAAATTAAATTCTGAAGAGCAGCAGAGTAAATCACTGTTGTGGAGCATTCAGTAGAACAACCCTTCCTCCCCTTGCAGAAAGACGAAGAGGCCTGATTCTTCCTGTCTTCTTCTGTGCTTTGGGCACTGAACACCAGTGAACTGTGGACTGCAGTACTGGCAGCTTCACATTTGCTCTGCTGGAGACGGTTCGCTGTGGCACAGGGCATTGCAGGACTGGTTTTACTTGGGATTTGGCCATGGCCAGCCACCACTTGCTGAGACTGTAGCCAAGCACACACAAGAGCACAGACAAAGAAAAGCAAAGCAGTTTTTAAGCTGGTGCAAATTCAGCTTGGTGTGCACTGGCCTGAGCACTGTACGTAAGAGTGTGTATTTCTGTGTTTAAAAACAGGGCTACTCCAGTGAATAAATGCTACTCTCAGGATGTGGCTGTGGTCACATCAGCTGACTGTGCAGAATAAAGGTGGGATCTAGCATTCCTGTTGTGTTTAGAGCAGGATCTGGCAAAGAGGAGATTGACAAGCTCCTCAGCAATGTGGCAAGGTGTTTTGTTCCTACAGCGGCTGGCACAAACTCTGCAGGGCTTGAACCGGTTGTTACGCTCTGTGTATTTTTGTTTTCCTTTTTGTGAAGGCTGATCACCCGGAAGTCCCTGAGACAGCTGTGATTGGGTATCCGCATGAGATCAAAGGAGAAGGTATGTGAAAAGCAGCGTCTGATGTGACACATACGTATGTGTTACCTAATTTCTAACCTGGGCTGTCTGTTGGGTGTGGCCTAGGGAACAGGAGGACAGCTATCCACCTCCTTAGGTTTGCTGGTATGGCTCTGCCATGTATGTAAATACTATGCGCCAAAAGAGTTTAGGGAGCAATACCTGCACCCAGCTTAGGGACATACAGTTACCTTCATGGCTCTTTTTGACTCTTTTATCGCTGCAGAACTGATCTTTGTTAGTCAGGTTTTGCTCTCAATTACAGTTTGGTCTTTTCTGTTGAATTGTCATTGTCCCTGAGATTACAGTCTGGTCCCCAGATGCAGGGACAAGGCCAGGCCATCATTTGGGGGCTGTAATCTTACTCCCTTCCTTTGTAGACAGGATCTCTGATTTTCTTGGGAACATCAGAATGACTTGACACCTGCCTCCTCATTCAAGTGAACGTCCCTCCTCTTGGCACTTTTGTCAGCCAGGTTCTAATATGGCTTTTGCTTGTTTTTCTTCCAGGTGCCTTTGCTTTCATAGTGATAAAGGAAGAGACAGCTCATAAAGATCGTGTCAAAGAAGAGCTCAAAACCATAGTGGCTACCAAGATAGCAAAGTATGCTGTGCCTGACCACATTCTGGTAAGTAGGAGACTGTAACCAGGACCAGGAGCAGGAATAGCCACATTTAACAAGTCTCGCCCTGCTGTCTGCAAAGCTGCTTTTTTTCCTCTCTGGGAGGGCAAAGGAACAGTAAAACTGAACTAACTAGAAGGATCCCTGGGTAGCGGAGGGCATGTACGTGCTGTTGTTTTAATATGCTCCTTCTGCATGCCTGGGGATCAGCAGGGACTCAGAGGGATGGCTAGAATATTGCAGCTGCTCCAGCTTGCGGAGTAGCTTCTCCATGGGACTGTTGCAGAGTGCATTTTAGAGCAACCCTGAGGCTGCCTGTCTGGGCCAAATATTGAACAACCATTTAAATAGGTTGCACAGAAAGGGCTTGAAAGCACCTTTCTTGGGAAGAGCTCTGGCAAAGGGGAGCCCCAGGCCCACCATGTGCCTTAAGGTGTGCTTGTTGTTCCTGTTGACCATGTTGCTGCATTACTGCTCCATACAGATCTTGCTCTCAGCTAACCTCATGCTGAAGCAACATAGCACTGATCTCTATGGCCCTGTACACGGGATCAGATAAAACCTTGCAAATTGTAGAGAAAGACCACAACCTCCAATTCCACTGAAGGGCAGAATGATGCTTTCCACCCCTCACCTATTTTGCATCAATATTTAGCATCAATACAAAGTCCATGAGCATGGGCTGTTTCTGTGGTGTAGCTCTGAGAGCTGTTCAGCCTGATCCTGAGAGCACTGATGAAATCGGGGCTCTGATTGAGGCTGATCACCTCCCAGCACCTCCCTTTACAAGCAGTTTGGAGTGAGTGCAGAAAGCTGCCCTTCAGCCACTTCTCTGAGGCCCTTCTGCATCCATCCCCCTCTCCACTACTTGTCTGGAAGTAGCCACATGACCACTTACTAGAGGGGCTCTGCTTTACACATGTGCTGGAAAGGTGGACCCTGAGATACAGGTTATGAAATACAACAGTAGCGGGTGAGGGTGGCTTATTCGACTTGGAACAGCCTAGGACATCCTTGGTAGAGTGGGGCAGCTCCCAGAACTTGCAGCTGTTTGCTGCAGTAGTTACCCTGCTTCACTGAGTTTGGGGAGACAGTTCTATGGAGAAGTCATACAGCTCTTTCTCTGTGTGTTAGCAGTTAATGCTTTGGAGTTTTCTAGCCTGTTGGCCTGGATGTACAGCAAGATGGGAGATCTGGTAGTGTCTCTGTACCGTGCCTTGGAGTGCGATGCTCAAGTGTGTGCTAACGCCTTTGAATCTGCTGCTAAGCCCTTTGCAGAGAGCATATCAAAGACATTTAATGCTCACTTGGCTATGAAGGAAGCAGTGTAGGGTGACAGATGTGATCAGGCAGAGAGAGACATCAGCAAACTTGAGTTATCCCTTGTGTAGGGGACCTTGTAGCTGGCCTGCAATATTCGGTGCAGTATCCTGTAAATAGGGATATGAAAGTTCGTTTTGGTAAAGTATGCTGAGATCTGTGTCATCATCAGTGCCTGAATTTTCAAGCATAGGTGGCTATAACTAGGTTTCCAGTTTAGTAGTTGACAGCTTATTCATGGCCTGATTCTCCAAAGAGCTATGCATCCTGCAGCACTCAACCTGGAGATACACAGCAATGAGTAAAGGAGGGGAAAAAAATCTACTTAAATAAGAATAAACTTTATAACACAAGGAATGCTAGCGATACTCCTTCCCTTGGACATAAACTAATGTGCTCAATGGTCTAGTAGTTCCCAGGAGCCTTAAAGGAGCTGTTGCCATGAGATAGTGCTAGACTTAGAATAGTTCAGCTAAATTTCCATGTGGTTTCCAGCTGCTTTGCAAGGGAAGGTGAGGTGTGAGCAGAGTGTGATGATAAGGCAGGTGCGAGCAGTGGCCTCACCAGCAAGGAGCCGGGATGCAGAGTGGCAAGTGGGATCAGGATCAGGGCAAGAGACAGTGGTCAGGATCAGACACAGGCCAGTGATCACCTGGCAAGTCTGTAGTGACAAGGTAGGTCCAAGATCAGGTCAGGAAGCCAAGCTGGTGGGTCTGGGTCAGACTTGTGGAGGCAGAAGGCTGGGCATAGATCTAACTACTGCACAGCTGCCATGTAGTGCAGACAGGGGGCCAGCAGTACAGCCTCAGCTTAAAAGCAGTTTCTAAGGGAAAGGAGGGGCAGGGGCAGGCCCTTGCTTCTAGCTTTCTTCATAACAGCTCTTATCAGCAAAGAAACTGCCTTTGGACTCAGCCAGCTAGACTCTTTTACTTAACCAACTAAACTCTTAGAAGGCGGAAGTACTTCAGGCCCTGACAGCAGCCCCCCCATCTTACAAAGGTCTGGGTTTGGAGGTGTACTTGTTGTGAACTGGCACATGCACATTGTCTGCCAGTTTCCAGGAGAGCTCCTCAGGTTCGTGTCCCTGCCAATCAGTGAGATAGTGAAGCCTTCCCTAAATGAGTTCAAAGTCCAAAATCTGCTTTATGTGATACTCTGGCTGCCCTCTCCCCATGACTATGGGCAGGGATTGGCTGGCAATGGAAAGGGTCCTGATGAGGAGGCTTTAAGAGGGATATGTGAAAGACTGGATGGATTGGATCTTCATGGATTCTGGAAACTCCAGGTGATAGGTAACTGCATTGACTTGCTCAACAGTGGTGAAAGGCCCCAGATAACAGTGGTCCAGATTGTCAGATGGTCTGGATTTGCTCACTTGATAGCCAGACCTGGTCAGCAATAGAAAAGACTGCAATTGGGTGATGCCATTTGTCCGCTTGCCTCTTATAGACACTTTTGGCCTTGTCCAACTCTGTTATAAGGTAGGTGTGGACTTGTTGGAGCTGTGCAAGGAGATCACCAGCTGCAGGTACATGTGAGGCAGCCAGCGTGGCTGGATGATTACAGTAGGGGACACCAAAGTTAGTGAAGAATGGCGTCTGCAGTGTGAATACATGAGTGTTACTGCTTTAAGCAAACTCTGCCAATGGGAGAAGGGCAACCCGGTCCTCTTGGAGGAAGTTGCTGTAACACTGGAGATATTGTTTCAGGATGTGAGTCACTTTCTCGGTCTTTCTGTTGGTCTGGAGTTGGTGAGAGGAGAAGAGGCAGGTTTGTACACAGAGTAGACCCATGAGCTCCTTCCAAACTCTGGCTGTGAACTGGAACCTTAGCTGCTAATGATGCTGTCTGGGAGGCCATGGCATCAGAAAACATGCTGTAGAAAGAACTGGGCAGTCTGTAGGGCTGTGGGCAACTTTCTAAGGGGGACAAAGTGAGCCATTTTAGTGAACAGGTCCACAAACACCAGCATGGCTGTGTTCCCCTACAAGGGGGCAGTTCTACTATAAAACTGATGGACATGAACTGCCATGGTCAGTCAGGGGTGGGCAGGGGCTGCAAGAGACCCTGTGATCTCTGTCGAGGTCTTTTGGTATAAGCGCTGGTTTCACAGGCCTGAATGTAGCCAGTCATACTGTTCATACTGTGGGCCACTACTAGGCCTGGATAATCGGGTACTGTGTCTTCCAGTGGCCCCCCTTTTGGTGCAGGTGTATCATGGCATTGATGGAGAACCTGTGCTTGCAGTGGTCCCCATGGGATGTACAACAGCCTGCCCTGGGTATAGGCAGCCATCCTGTTCCTGCGTGCTAAGGGATGCTGTGCCAAGAGTGGGCTGTTTGCAGTGGCCTGACAAACTTTGGTAATGAGCTCATTCTCTGCTGCGGCTGTAATAAAGTGTCTTGAACAAACAACGGCAGGGGGTTCATGCACAAGGTATGCATCTAAGTTGGGGTTGTCCTTCCATGAAAAGGCACCTGCCTTGCCATCCTGCTTCCCTGGCTGCTATGTGAATGTGAAGGTGAAGCGTGAAAAGAAGGAAGCCCAGCGAGCCAAGTGGGGAGAGGCACTTTATTCCTCAATAGTATTCCAGGCTGTGGGGGTCAGTCAGTACCACTCCACTGTCAGTTCTTCTGCTCCTTCGAGGAGGTGCCACTACTCTGTAAATGCAGCCTTGACTGCCAGGAGCTCCTTGTCCCAGGTACTGTAATTCCTCTCAGCAGGAATGAGCTGCTGAGAGAAAAAGGCACAGGGTTGGAGCTCCTGCTTAGGGCCAGCCTTCTGGGAGAGGATGGTCCCTGTGGCTTGGTCTAAGGCATCTGCTTCCACAGTGAAAGGCCGTCTGGAGTCTAGATGGACTAGATGGGAGTTAGGTGAATGCCCATTTCAGTTTCTCAAGACCCACTTGTGCTTTGGGCGTCCACTGGAAATGAACTGCCTTCCTGGTGAGCATTGTTACAGGAGCTACAATACTGGAAAACCTTTTGTAAACCATCAATAGAGACTGGCAAGCCCTATGAACCTCTGCACCCTCCACACAGTAGAAGGGTGTTGTCAGCTTACAACATCTTCGATCTTCTTGGGATCCATACACAAGCCATTGGGGCCCACCAGGTAACCAGAGAACTCCATCCTCTACTGGTGGAAGGAGCACTTCTTTAATTTAGTGCAGGGCTGGAGGGTGCAGGGCTCATCCTTATTTTTAGTGAAATATAGCAGGGATATGGAGGGGTGGATGAATTCACATGCCAGATTATCCTTGATATACTTCCTGATTCAGGGCGTGATAAGGTATAGATTTGCCCAAAAGGCACCCTTTTTCCTGGGAGTGCAGGCCAGTAGCCCTCACCTCCATGGGCAGCTCTGCTTGGGATAGCAAGGGAGGTGGTGCAGGCCATGGCACAGCACTGGTGAGGGTGCAGGTACGCTTTCACTGGCACACTGCTGGGCGCCTTTCCAGAATGCGAGCCAGGTCTGAGAGCTGCTCCTGGGAGGGTCCACTCTGGCTATCTCATCTCTGAAAGCCTCAGTCAGCCCTTACTTGTAGTGGGCCATAAGGATTCATCCCCCCCCCCCCACTCCCAAGTCAGTTTGTGTCCAATCTCATGAATGTGAGCTGTGTAGCTGGAGCTGCAGCAAGGCTGTCTCAGCTACAGCTGTGTGGTTGCAGTCCCCCAAACAAAGCTGCACAGCAGAGGATAGGGAGTCGGGTCCTGGACAACAGGGTCATTGTACTCCATATATTGACTGATCCAATCTAGGGTCAGCTGTGAGAACTGGGATATTACTACTGCTGAGTGGCTGGTATCTTGGGTAGGCCCCTGGGTAGGCAGTACAGATTAGCTGCATCTGACTACTAAATCCTCATAACTTTGCTTGATCTCCATCAAAAGGACCTTGAAACAGGGGGGCAGCGGTCGCTCTGGGAACAGGGATTGTTTAAGATGCCTGCAGGGCTGTGACCTGCACTTGTACGTTAACAACGGCTTCCTGCAGAATTTGGAAGTTACTTTGAAGCTGCGGGGAGGCTCTGGGGGCAGCCCCCAACACAGCCCGAGGGCCTGGTCCCGCGATACTCAGCTCAGGGCTCAAGATGGCCTGAGCTGCCTGTCAGGGAGCAGTGAGGGATAGATGCTCCACAAGGGAAGGTGATGTGTGTGCAGAGCATGATAATAAGGCAGGTGCGAGCAGTGGCCTCACCAGCAAGGAGCCGGGATGCAGAGTGGCAAGTGGGATCAGGATCAGGGCAAGAGACAGTGGTCAGGATCAGACACAGGCCAGTGATCACCTGGCAAGTCTGTAGTGACAAGGTAGGTCCAAGATCAGGTCAGGAAGCCAAGCTGGTGGGTCTGGGTCAGACTTGTGGAGGCAGAAGGCTGGGCATAGATCTAACTACTGCACAGCTGCCATGTAGCACAGGCAGGGGCCAGCAGTAAAGCCTAGAAGGGAGATGTGCCCTGGGCCCTGACATCCGGCAGGATCCTGGTTCTAATATAGGTGTTTCTTTCCTCTTTCTGCAGGTGGTGAAACGCCTTCCCAAAACTCGATCAGGGAAGATCATGAGAAGGCTGCTCAGGAAGGTGGTTGCCGAACAGTCAAGTGACATGGGAGATACCACCACACTTGATGATCCAAGCGTCATCATGGAGATATTGGATGCTTACCAGAAATACAAAAAGGAGAAGAGTTCTTCTTAGCAGGCAGCTCTGGAACCTCTGTCCTCTGGAATTATGGAGGGTCTCAAATAACCAGGCAAACAGCATGTTTTTTTTCTTGCTGTTTTTTGCAAAACTCTGTTCCCTTCTAGAAAAACAAGATTTTCTCTTGCACAGCATCACTCAAGATGTCCTGATCCAGGAGCAATCTGCAGTCTTGCATAATCAATTTGCTGTAACTGAGCTCCCTTTCGTTGCTTTTAGGCTTGATGTAGAACAGCTGTTGGGGTTTCTATTGGCTATGATGAAAGTAAGAGTAGCCGAAGCAAGTGAAGATATTAATGTTTCTCATTTTAATGTTCCTGCATAAGGAAAAGTTTTATACAATACTTTTGCTGTTTTAAAAGCAGCCCTGGAATACACTTCTTCAGTGTTTCCTTCAGCTTGGATATCCAAGTTCAAGTAGTTGTACTTAACTGCAACTCTGGTGCCTTTTCAGCAATGGTGGTTATTCTAGTAGATATTTCACATGCATTATTAGGGAAATGAGAAGGGCATGGCTAATCTGATTTGATAATTCTCTCTTTTTGTTGCCCAGTTGTTCCGATACCTCCTGGGGCTTTCCTTGCAAGGCCTTGTTTGTCCAAGATGGTGAGCCTGTGTCCTTTCCTGTCCCACCTGGGCAACCCGCTACTAGCAGTTGGAGCTACAACACTGAGCCTTCCATGTCCTCAGCTCATTGCCAGTTGCGTAGGAGGGATCTGGTCACAAGTGTTTTTATTCTGACTTGAGAAACTGAGATCACCAGCTGAGTTTTTAAAGTAACCATCCTCTTCCCCACTGGCGATGCCATCTGGGTCAGTGCTGTCCCATTGTCGTTCACTTTTCCAGATCAGGCGAGGTGACCTACAGCTAGTAGATCTCTGTTATTGGTAGATGGTTTATGTAGGTGCCTTTGTTTCTTGGAGCCCCTGTGAAAAGGGGACGATGTGTGCTTTGCTGTCTTTCAGAGGGGCTTGAGAAATAAAATCCTGAAGTGCTCAAGAGGGGTTTGAAGCAGAGAGAGATTTGGAGCAGGGAGATTCTGTCTCCCTCTTGCTGTAATATTGGAGGGTTCATGGCGACTGTCTGAACTGTGTGATTTGTAACCAAGCAATGGTTAAAGCAATGGTTATTTTAGTCCACTTCCAAATGGCTTGTAGTCTTGTTTGCCCCAACAGAGACAGGCACTCTAGTGTTGAGACAAGTTGGTTCTTCTGTCAGAAGTTCCGTCTTAATGCTATTGTTTCAAGTTGTGCCCTACTATGTCTACCCCTTTCATATGCCACCATGCTGATGTTCCAAAGAGCTAACTGCCAGGGGGGTACCTGCAAATCCTACAATCCACAGAAAACAAGAAGAAAGTAAATCCTTTTAGGTGCCTTCTAGAAAATGACGGTAGTATTCCTGACCAGCAACCTCAGGATAACAGGGAACTGTTGTAACAAAATAGTCCTAATCTTTCAGATGCTTTCAAAATTGCAACAAATATATTCAGTGTTTCATTTCTGGACTCTTTTGAGTTTTATCATGGACAAGCTTTGATTGAAGTGCTACTTATTGTTGGGCTGTTAAAAGAATTCACTAGTAGGTCTCCTCTGTTAGGACACGGATGGTCATGAAAAGACCTGTAGTTACTAAGTGCCTTTGAGACTTCTGCACCTCTGTCAAATTGGGTTAAAGTTGGTTGAGGGGTTCGGAGTGGTTGGAGAGGCCACAAAGAACATGCCAGGAAGGCAGGGTAGTGTTAGGAGGAGGCTGAATCCAGCAGTCTGATATGGGCAAGGCTGCAGCAGCTCCATGTCTCCAGGTCCAGCCAGTAGTGAGGCTGAGTATGTATTCCTAGTAGGCATACACACACAAACACATGTATACAACACATATATACATATAAACACAGCTGGCCGCACAGATCAACACAGACAGGCACACACAGCACCAATGGTGTCATCCTGTCCCCCTCTCTGGCTGATCAGGATGAAGGTCCGTTAGTGAGAAATATATACATATATACAACGTGGATATCTTGAGTAGCTGGGCTTAGACATTCAGACTATATAGTAGCTGGCTCCTGGATCCCCTCTCTCCCCAGTTGCTGGCACCTGGACGTATGAGCCCCCAAGGCTCACAGCCCACTCCAACTGCTGCTACAGCTCCCCTCACTCACAGATGCATGCAGAGATACACACACGTTGGGATCCCCCAGTTGCTGGGCTTTGACACTCAGTCTGCCTGGTAGCTGGTCCTTGATCCTCATTCTTCCCAGATGCCCCACCCCTAGACACACATGCGCACACACACGCAAATGGATCTCACTTGACTCCCCTGGTCTCTCTGGTAACCAGCTCCTCCTGTGCCCCTTCGAGACACACACACAGACCTGGCTCCCAGGCCACTTAACCTACTGGCCAGCTAGTGTGGCTGGGTATTTGCTAGCAATCACACACTGACTTACATACTGTCACAGGCTCCAGTTACCGGCATCACAGACTCAGGTGCCTTGTGACTGTGGTCCCATTCCAGTTGCTGGCACTTAGACCTCCCCACACACATGTACACAGAAGAGAGAGATCCTCACCCAAGAAAATAGTTAGAAGTGGAGTTTAGAGAGAAGATAGGACAAACTGCACTGATCAAGTGCAGAGCATGGGTCAGACCAACATACTGACCAGCAACCTGTTTTACAGCTGGTGGGTCTCTTTTACCCCCTTATCCCTCAGTTTTCCTGTGCTGTTCCTCCCCAAACCATGATGATCCCTCCCTTTCCCCTGCCTTTGGTTCCTCTTCTAAACATCCCATAGTAAGTTCTGTGCAATCCTGAAATGCTCTTTCCCTCCACCCCATAATGTGTCCCATACCCCCAAGCAGTGACCACCCCCTCAGTCTGCGATGTGAGGGGGAGAGATACTCCTGGTGACTCACTGTGACGGGTGCCACCCCAGCCCATGGGGCTCAGGGTATTATTCGAATCCTCCCACCTGCCATTGTTCCTCCCTGCTCCTTTGTGTGTATGCAGATGAGTTTTTTATCACATAACCTAACAGGTGGAGGATTCCTCTCCTCTTCCAGGATGTAAAAGCTCAAGGTATACACCAGCCCAGGTGTGGTACTGATCCTGGGAGGGTGTGCTGCAAGGGCTAAGACAGAACTTCATCTTAACCTGCCTAAGACAGGTGACTGCTAACCACTGCTCCAGTGCTGTGGCTGGAGTCACTGAGCTCAGCTTTGCAGTTCTGCTTCTGTCTTATTATCATCTCAGCTGAGAGTCAGCTTAGTTCCATGGAGCTGCGTGATTTGGGCCATGAAACCTCCGAGTAGTTGGCAGAATAGCCAGCTTTTGCTGTACTTTTACAGGTGTGGCTTACTGCTGAATTCAAGTGGAGCAGCACTGCTTTTCCAGTGGGACTGTGTTTTGGAGGGACAGCCTGTATCCCTAACTGGAGGCGGGGGAAGGAATTGGCTAATTGACCCTGCAGGACTGGGAGTGGAGTGGTGAGTTTTTTTGGCCAACAGAGATTCTGGTGCAGAATGGGGAAGCAAGCTGCTCGCAGTACAATGTGCTCTCAAAGACAGGCGTGTTGTCTCAGATCCCAGAGTTCCTGTGTGTACGCTAGCTGCATTTTTTGGGGGGGTTAATTAATTAATTTATTTAATTTTTCTCTAGGGACTGGGCAATACAGTAGGGAAGATCGTATTTCCTTAAAATTCCCATCTATGAGCAGAATGGATTGTAGTCTATTCTGCTTAGAGTAAATAGAGACTCTGTGGACCTTTGTGGGAAGTCACAGATCAAGATTTGATAGAGTTGACAGGAAGTTAGTATTTCAGGAGACAGCCATGACATATATCCTCTATTGCCATTACAAAAGAAAAAGCCTTCCCCCTTAAGTGATTTTTCAAGAGGGAAGCTGCCAGGAGCTTATGCTTTTGACAGAAAAACTAGACTCCTTTGTTTAAACAAGTTGTCTCTATACAGTCTGAAATATAGTGTGGAGAAGGAAAGATGACCTTTGAACAAGACTACACAGCTTCCTTTTAGTCAAGAGAGCATTTGCTATATTATGGTTATAGAATTTCCCTATCCTGTTAACCTCAAGTTTCCCATGCTAAGTCATGACCCTATAAATGCTGTCATGGACCCATAGTTGAATTCCCTTAAACTTACTTGGAGACTACCATGGCAGGAATAATGTGCAGCTTTTGCGTTTGCTCTGATGAGACATTCATCATATAATTCATCTGCTCAGGGAAAAAGGGAGATCGGTGCGCTCCCACGCCTGCATCCGCGTTGTCTCAGCTTGCATGGACTTTGGGACCACAGCTGCTGAGGAGGTTACAGACTGGCCATTTTACTGCAGCACGCCAGCCAAATTCACAGCCATATGCCAGCTATGGTGTGGACAGACTGTGGTTATGAACAAGCCTCAAACTGTGAACTTGTGAAGCCTTTCAAGCATCTCTGCTAAAATTGCCTGTCACCAGCATGTGGAAGAGTGCCATGTGGCATTCAGGTGACATGACGGCCACTCTGTTTCTTCCTTGTGAGTTTCCTGAGCTGAGGTGTGGTTCTGGGGGTGCCCGCCTGCTCAGAGCCCTCCCGGGGTGTTCAGGGAGAGCCCATTGCCTCTGCTGGAGCACTGCTGTGCTGCCCGCATGGCGTTCAGCAGCGCGCAGCTCCTGCTGGCCAGACTCAGCCCCCAGCTCATCTCGTCAAATGGCACTTTTGTGAGTGTGCCTGCATCGCTCAGTTCCTCTAATAGCACCCTGCTACTGGTGAATACAGAGCTAGACAGAGACTTGGAACTGGCACTTCTCACTAAAAGAAACGTATTGCGCTTTACTGCATAGGATGCTCATAGCAGTCTTTGCCAAACATCAAGTTTTCCAGAGAAAATTTGCCTGAGAACTCCCCCTTTCTTCTTTTTCCCTGTGACCTCTGCTAATTGCAGTGGTTGCATCTTCAGTGTGAGCCTGAGGTGAGTTTTCTCCAGGATGTCATAACCATCAGCACTGCTGCATGTGACAGTGCTTTCTGCTTTGCATGCAGCTGTCTCATGTTCCCCCAGGCTTAGAGGATTGTGAAAGGGTCACTCAGAGAGTGGTTCAGCCTGCAGGATTGGGACTGATGTTCTTAGTTCTTAAAATGCTCGGGAGGAGGTAGTTTGTAAAAAAACCTGGGCCTGCTGCCTTTTGAGCTGATCTTCACTGATCAGTGAGGAAGATAAAGATATATGGATGAGTTTACAGTGGCATTGTGGAATGAATTTGAGGATAGTTGCTTCAATCTGAAAAGCAGATCTGTTGGACTCTTCTAAACCTTTTTGTGTCCAAGATTAATGTGTGGATAAGCTGCCCAATTGCATTCTTAGCTTCATCAAAAGAGATCCAGAGTTGGTTTTACATGCTGCAATTTGTTATAAAGGGCAAACAGAAATACTTAGTAAGGGAAGCAATCTCTGCTAGGGACAACGGTGCGTCTATCTATTGTGGCAGAATCTAGCTGTTATAACACCTTACCGTGTCTCTGCAACCTGCACTTGTTTTGTTCTCCCACTTGGTTGTTCTAGGGAGACCAGGTCATGGTGCCTTTTCTTCCACTGGAGGCACAGACCATGATTTTCTTAATTTTAGGAAAGGAAAGACCCTCTTTGTAGAGATGAGGGTTGTGTTGTACACATTAATGCTGAGTGTTTAATTTCATTGTGCTTTCTTGTAATCATGCTTTAAACACTTTTATTGTCCTTTACCAAAATCAGTTTCTTCAATGATTTGTGTATTCAGATTTTCATTAAAAGAAATCTTTCTCTGTGTGATGGGTTGGTTTTGCATCATAGGCATCTCACCCTCCATCCCTTAAAGGCTTGATGTTTTTTCAGTTCCTCAGACTAGCTTAAACTGTCTTTCCTGATTATTTTGGTTTGTCAGTACAGACCAAACAAAAGCAAAGAAGTTTATGAGAATAAGATGAGCCAGCTTGTGGTCCAAATGCCTGTGCTAAAATTGCTCAGTGTTACTTGCTACTTTTCTCTAAACAGTAACTCAGAGGGAATGAACTGCTGCCAGAAGACTTCCACTGCAAAACACCTTAAAAAGTGGAAGAATTAGTGGTTGCATTTCGGTAAGCTGCATGTCTAGTTTGAATCCTGAGGTCCCAGGGCTCTACTCTCATTGACTTGTGTGATAAAAACAGAGAACAATTGATGGGAACAATTAATTATCATAAATTAATTCAGACAGTTCAGCTACTAAGCTCCTTGTTTTGTCCTATTTGGGTGCACACCCTGCACTAATGGAAGAGGGGTGAAAACAGGGTGTCTGGGGGGAAGATGAGACGGTGTTACGTAGCAACTGAGTGTGTAGCTGTCCCAGAGCTCAACTGGTTAGAGTGAGAAGGAATTTGCTTCCAGGTGCCAGGGATTATTTGTAAATGCCAGTAACATCCTCTGCAGGGGCCTTGTCCATTAAGGAGTGAGGCAGATTGTGTTTCACCCCCTGCGTATCCCACATGGATAACACTATGGCTGTAATGCAGGGATGGATATTGAACATCCTCGTTAGCTTCTACTCCAGTTACATCCAGCAGCTGCTCCTGGGAAGCTTACAATACCACTCTTAGCTCCTGCAACCTTCTGTCAAGGGTCGCCTGGAACTACAAGCCATGAAAGGGCTAGAAAGGCAGTTCCCCATCTCCTCACTCTGTATTTTGCTGCTGCAGCTGCCCTAATGATTTATTAACTGACAGAATTTCTTGGTAAAATGGAGACTCTCTTTTCCAGCCTAACACAAGTGCATTCAGGGCATATCTCTGTAACTCGTTACAGCTACAATAACTAATTTCAGTAACAAGTTTCTGGTTTTAAACTAAGCCTGAACAGATCATTATTTTTCAGCTTGAAAACTGATAATTCCGTACAGGGAATTGTCTTTTGGCTGAGTCTAGAGGTGCAGCATGTTTCTCATGGCAGCGAAGCTAGCCCTGTCCTGGATGGATGAATTTGAGGATATAAGCATTTGTAGCTAACTGGGGCGGTTACTTTTCTGAGGCAGAACTGATCACAAATATACAAAATTACCAGCCTAAGAGCATTGGTAATGAATGATCTGCAGCAGTAGCTTGCTTCTTGCTTCTGTTCCTCTGCATCAGGTGTGTCTCTGCCTTGACTCCCTTTTTCTGCAGTGACAAGCTTACTTTGGCTTTTTGGTCTCTGTTGAGACTAAGAGAGAGTGGAGAGCCCAGTGCCTTTTCCATTCCTTGGGAACATGCAGCTAAGGGCAGTCCCCTTTTCCAGCCCCTGCCTGTTGATCTGCACTTGTTAAACACTGTTTTTGTGGTGTTAAAGCTATGGCCCTGATACTGACTCTGGCACACAGAGTCCTTCCTGCAGTGATGACACTGCTGAGCAAGGCAAAGAAGCTGGAAAATATCAGCACTTCCTATTACCTAGGCATTTTTAAAAGACAAAGAGAGGGACAAAGGTGCTGTTCTGGGAGCTACTAGGCTAACAAAGACTGGCCCCTTAGTGATGGGAGGCTTGAGTATCTTTGGAGAGCTGGATCCCCCTCTCACATCTGGATTAAATAATCCAGTGAGCTTGGTAGTTGCTGAGGGGGATAGGCAGACACAAAAAGCCTGGTGTAACTTTGGTTTCCAAACAAGAAGCCAACCTGTGCCCTCCGCCTTTGGCAGCCAGTGCTCTCTTCCTGCAGCCCTTACAAAAGCTTTCAGACCTGCTCATGGTTTCAGAGCTGGAAGTGACATTACAGTTAAAATGTGAGAGAAAAACATTCAGCTTTGCCAACTTGCATGCCTTTAACTCCGGCCTCCTTGGAACCTGCGGGGGTTTTGCTATTAAGATCCCAGGGCTCTTTATACTTCACTCTGCCTTCCTCTTCCATCACAGCCAATTATCCAGGCATATCGGAGAAACATCATTTAATCTCGTCTGTGCAGTTTCCTAGTGCCATCTTGTGGATAAAACAGTCCTTTCAACTGCTCTGGGTGTTGTTACTGAAAAACTGGCAGTGATATACTGATCTCTGGGTCCCAAGAATAGGATCATTATGGTAAAGCTACTTACTAAAGACGGCAGATCAATAACCCCAAAAGATACGAGTGCAGCAATGGAGCTGTCCATTGTAGCACCAACATTGCCATCGTGGTTAGCAAGTGCAGCAGAGCTGACCTAGGATCAGGACCTCAAGGACACAGCAGTAAAGTTTGCTGAGATCTCTGTCAGGATAATACCCATTAATATTTATTGTTTGTCTGATGGGGCACTGCAAGAGCCTCCATGTGGTGTTACAGCTGCTCATTGCTGATGAACGAACCAGATGTGTCCTATGGCTCCAGACCATTGAGGACTGATTTCCCAGAGGGTTTTAGCAAGGTAGAATGTGTCAAGCAGTCTGAATACAGGATGAATCTGAGTTGTGTGATGGTATGATATAAGCAGCACATGAGCAGCACATGATAAGGAAGATTGGCAGCTGATAAGGCGGTGGTTTGATCTGCCTGTTATCTAGGACATTCCTTGGGTATGAAGGGCAGGAGACGTCCAGGGTCACCAGAGGCATTGCAACCCCTGCCATGGTGCTAATCACCAACAGAAGTGTCTTCTAAGTGCTCCAGTCCCTGAGCATGAGCATGTTTCTAGGACATGTAGAGCCACCAGGGTGCAACCGACTCTGGCAAATGCTGTGCCCGAACCATTTCTGGAGGGACAGCTGAGGGACAAGGCGCAGCACCCGTTAGCTTTGGGGGCCTGCAACTCCGCCAACCCTGCCGGAGGTGACAGAACCGGCAGGCTGGTGCAGCAGCCATGTAGCATGCCTCATCTGAGGGCCGCGGTCTGCCCTTCACCTCAGCGCACAGCAGGGCGGGGGGTCTGGGTGAGTGCGGCCACTACACAGGCTCTGCTGCAGGTGTGAGCGACAGCGGCAGAGCCGGGCCGCGGCGGGAGGCGGGCGGCGTAGCGCGGGGGCGCCTCGCCTCTACAGGACGAAATGGCGAGGTCGCTCGGGGCGACGCTGCCTGCGCGCGGCGGTTAGGGCGGGGCCAGCGGCGGCGGTTGG